>NW_028317902.1:5757500-6060000 GCF_062004578.1 Staurois parvus
GTATCCATGTACACTATGTCGTTTACTGGCAGTTGAGTTGACAGTGGTTTTTTTGAACGCACCAAACTTGCGTTCAGGAGTAGATTTTATCAGCGTTTCAAACGCCAAACGCTGGTAAATGCGGCTAACCGCGTTTATAAGCGCTTGTGTTTGAAAAATTTTTAACTCCTCCATTTCCAGATGCTGTCCAGAGTCTTTTTTCATCATGAAAAATGCATGGAAAGCGTTTTCCCGGTACTCAAATGGACCAGGTACACCATACTTTGAGGTTTTGCATGAAAGAAAATATGTTAGACACTGCTGCAATAATTTATGCACAGAAATGAGCTGGAACACATCCAAACACCACAAAAAAAAAAAAAAGACAGCTAATCTCAACAAATATTGCTCTCTCTGCTTCTGCTCTCTCTATTTCTCTCAAAATGTCTGAAATAGTTAATTTTTTTACTGTTTTTCAGTGCATTCTGGGCATTTTGGAAGGTATCCTGAGGTTATCTTAAAAAAACGCTTTCTTTCTCAACCTCTTTAATGCAGAGGAACCCTTGAAATAATTTTCAGGTCTCAGGGAATCTTTGCTAAAATCAATTCATTTGGGGGTTAGGGGGAAAGCGCCCCTTAAATTGATGGTCACTGAGAAGATTGCCCTACTTACAGTGATAGCCAGAATACCACCCAGACAGCTAAAAAGATCATTGGTGTCATGCCGTTGGCTCTGTCAAGTGACGCTGGCCCCAGAATTGTGCAGACAGCATCAAATGGAAGGTAAATTAGCCACAGCTCAAGGAACCCCTAACAAAATCCTAGTTGAGAATAGCTGGCCTAAAGTATATTCATTATTCATCCTACATAGAAGTTCAAACTGAACACAAGGTCAGACAACAACCCAGGCAGACAAAACATGACTTCCTAACATAAGGAAAGTGCATTATTAATGCTTTGGTCTGAACATACTCTATCCCATGGCAGGAAAATAAAGTGATCAATATCTTTCACAGGTCCACAGCATAGAAAAATGCTGGATTTTTAGTTGTTTATTAAGTTTGCAAATCAACAGTAAACTGTAATTTCTGCAGCTCCAAGCACAGTTCTTTGAAGATCACGGAGGATGAGGAGGTTCAGTTTAATATTCATGACTATTTACGTCTGCATACATGCTGATAATCCTTCGAGCAGACATTTAAAAAGATGAATAAAGAAGGAATTATGCAATCAGAGTACAGTAACTTTTATTTCTAGTTATATGTCAGCTTAGATTGTAGATATACTACGTAGGTGCCTTTATTTTTTATATTGACAGAAGGTCTACCCAAAATGGACATTTCAGTTTTTGTTAGATTCTAGAGAAGAAACCACCTGATGGTTTCTCTCGTCTCTCAAGGTCTTGGCAGTTCAATGTTACATAGTGGTTACATAGTAGTTTGTGAAAAAAAAAAAAAAGACGCAGGCTCATCTAGTTCGACCTTTGTGTGTCTTTCCTCCTGACCCTAATTGCAAGTGTGAAACACAAGGTCCATAGGCCAAATACAGCCCTACAGGCCATTTCATGTGGCCCTTGCACCTCTCCTGTAGCTGCAACATCCCCCTCGTCTCCACTCCCAACTTCCCTCAGCAGTTGACAGCAGAGAGGAGGTCAGAGCTCCTCTGTCAGATCCTGCACTTCTCTGTGCATTCGCGGAGATGCTTGCCTCCTTGTCTAAGCAGTCAGCAGCAGAAAGGGGGACAGAACTCCTCCTACATAAATTTCATTTTTATGTGCAGTCACATCACCCGCACATCTCTGCCTTCCCTGGTCTCAGTATTCAGCTGACCCCAACCCTCCTCTGCTCCTTCCCTGGACCCTGCACTTTCTGCTTCCCAGCTCTGCCCCCAGCTTGCACTGTGATTTAAGGGAGTGTGGGAGACTTGACTTCTGATGGTGGGAGAGTTCTTGAAGTGGGGAGGGGGTGTTCTGGACATCTAGTCTTAAAAATACAACTGACCCTTTGAGGGCGACCATAAGGCTGATACGGCCCATGATGAATTTGAGTTTGACACCCCTGCTATAATGGGATTCAGATAATCCCTTGATCAACTCCTATCAAATTTAACCGCTTCCCATCTGCCCTAGAGCAGAAGCACTGCTACAGGGTGGCACGGGTGCGCAAACTCATGTATATATACGTAATTTAGCATTTCCGGGTAGGGGGCACGTGTGAGCCCGCCCTACCTGCGCCGCCATTCGTGGCTGTGGCTGTCAATCACCAGGTCCTGGCCATAGATTACTCACCGGAGTCCAGTGATTGCCGGGCATCTCCCACGGGGGGGGGGGGGGGGGGAACTGTTTGTAAACAAAGCAGTTCTCCTCCCTGTCAGCTCGTGCACACTGCTTTGCATGGCTGTGCATAGCACAGCCATACAAACCAGTGTGCTTACAGTGAAGCCCACATACAGCCCAGTATGCAAAACAGCACACAGAACAGTTAACCCTTTGATTGCCCCACATGTTAACCCCTTCCTGCCCAGTGCCATTAGTACAGTGTCAGTGCTTTTTATTAGCACTGATCACTGTATTGGTGTCAGTGACACCAAGTCAGTTCCCCCACTAGTGTCAGAATGCCCACCACAGTCCCGCTATAAGTCGCTGATCTCTGCCACTACTAGTAAAAATAAAAAATCACAGTATGTATACTGTCATTTGTAAACGCTGTAACTATCATGGAAACCAATTAATTTACACGTATTGGGATTTTTTTTAGCAAAGACACATAGCAGAATACATTTTAGCCTAAATTTATGATCAAATTTGATTTTTAAAATTTTTTTACTGGACATGTTTAATAGCAAAATGTCTTTTTGTGTTTTTTTCTCAAAATTGTCTTTTTTTATAGCGCAAAAAAAAATTTAAAAACTCACAGGCGATCAAATACCACCAAAAGAAAACTCAATTCTTGGGAAAAAAGGACGTAAATTTAATCTGGGTGTAGCCTTGCATGACTGCGCAATTGTCAGTTAAAGTAGCGCAGCGCCGCATTGCAAAAATGGCCTGGTTAGGAAGAGGGGTACAGTAAATCCTCTGGAGGGCAAGTGGTTAAAGTGGTATTAAACTAGAAAACAAGAATGTAATATATTGCACCATACCAATCCTTAAATGTGGTCACTGAATTAGATTTTTTTAGGCTTTTATTTTTCACTTTGTAATCCTGTCTTATGAGGTCTCCACTCTGGATGGAGAAACAACACCTCTAGAGTGCAGCACTGTCAATCTGGGGAGAGAGCAATGCTAGATGCACTAGCAGGTTTAGGTGGACTTGACTTACAAATTAAAGCCCAACTCCTCCTAGTACTTTTTGAGCAGTTATAGCAGCATTTTTGGGGGTGATAGAAGTTTTACATAAATAAATGAAAGCTGGCCATTGTAAGCACCCCTATAATTGGTAAATGGATTGCCTTGACCCTCTAACTGGCACTTTCGCTGGACAGCTTGGCCAGTTGAAGGAAGTTGAAAAAACAGCAGGCTTACTGGCCAGATCACAAAGTGAAAATGAATGCTGATTTAAGTCCAAGAAGAGAAGTGGACAGAATTTAGGATTGTACAAAAGGTGGTTTCATCTTAAATGAAAGGCGTTCTCTATTAGAGTAGTGAAAATATAGAATTCTCCTTCCCTGGCAGTAATGTAAAAAAAAAGTTGAGATATCTTCCTCAGTCATCATAATATACATTGCTATTAAACCCATAAACAAACAGAGTCGGTAGCTGCATTCATTTTAATTTTTTTACGTTTTTCCCCTTACTCTCACCAGATGATCAGTCCAGGAAAGCCTAACACAGATGATTAGAAAATTGAGCAAATGATCATTTGCATTTTTCCGTTTCTTCATCCCAGGCTGAAAACAAGAATGCCTAATATGGTACAAAAATATTCGAATGACAGAGGAAAACTTCCCTACGTACATACCTATGGTCTATGTCTAGTCTATGGTCATACGTTTCTAATCATATACGGACTTGTTCATTCAATTTTTATAGGCTGAATTCTGTACTAATTAAATGAATATTGGACATTATGATAATGAACAAGAACAATTTTCCAACATGCCACTTGGGACAATTTTGTTTGAACACTACACATCAGCTCTCAAAAGCAATGTACTAACGAACAGAAAATCAAAAGACTGTTCCAAACATGGATATTTTTGTTCGATTTTCTAATACTGTGTTCTAGGCTTAAGGCCTTGTTCACACCAGTGGGCAGAGATGTGAGTTTTTCTGCACGCCTTCTGCAAGGGCACAAAGAAAACAATTGTTCTCTATGTTCCCTGTTTACCCTACAACACTAATATTACGTGCAAAGTTTTTCTGCGCAGGAATTTGCAATGTGTATAAAACTCTCTGAAATACGAATGAAAACTGATGTGAACTCATGTCTCTACAAGTGAAAACTGTGGTTTTTCCATCAGTTTTTATGCACATGGTTCATGGTGTGGATTAGGCCTAAGTCTGTTATTTTTCAACTTCCTTCAATACACAAAGCTGTACAGAAATATTGGCAGTATGAGGGTTGGGGCAAACCATTGAACGTTAACAGGGCTTCTTACAATGGTTAGGTTTTACTCCTTTATGTAAACTCATTATTCTAAAAGGAAAAAAGAAAACTGGCAAACAGACAACTGTAATGTACAGTCTATAATTAGATATTAAAGCATCCATTCTCAAACCAAGGTTCCATGGAACCCTAGGGTTCCTCCAGAGGCTTCTAGGGCTTTCTTTCTTGAACAATGAGCAACTTTGATCTCCCAGATAAGTAACCACCAAGGATTTTTTTAATGGCTAGTACACACAATGAGAAAATAGGATGAAAAATACCGATCCCGACAGTTATCCAATTTATCCAATTATCCAAACGGACAAGCACGAAAATTTTTCTCATACGATACCAGAACAAATTATTTTCATTTAATCAGCACAGTATTCTTCTGAAATAAATTGAGTGACCAAGACCGCACATACTCGGAAACTAAAGAATACATTACAATAACATATATTACATCACTTCCAAAGCTGTATTCTGTTGTACGCGAATTTTCGTACATAGTTAGTCTGGTTGAAAAAAAGACCTCAAGTTCAAACATTAAAAAGGAAAAAAAAGAATTATACAATCCTATATAAACAATCATATACCCACAGCTGATCCAGAAAAAGCCAAAAAAAAACAATAAAGCTTGTTCCAATTCACTCCAGCAGGGGAAAATATGCCCCAAGAGGCAATCAGATATTCCCTGGATCAACTTTAGTAAACTCTTAATTTTCAACATGGAGACTAGCATGCAAAAAAAAGAAAAGGAAAAAAAAAACAGACGATCATTCATCCAATTTTCTCATCGTGTGCACGAGGCTTAGAGTTCACAAATTGGCTTTCTACATTTAAATCTTGACCAAACATTGGTTCTGATCGCAATTTAGTTAGTTTTTTGGTTTTTGCGTTTTGTGTGTTTGAGTTATTTTAAACTTGTTAAATTGGTAGGCTTATGATGTCTTTATGACATAAGCAGCAATCTTCCCACTGACCATTATTCTAATGTACCATAAGTTTTAAATAAAAGTAGTTATTAGCAGTGGTTCTCAGGAGACAGAAAAGTTATTCCTCCATGTTAAATAAGTTTAGAAAGACTGCATTGGAGTCTTGATCCTTGTAGTTTTACAGGCACTGGATATCACTACTGTAGGCAGTTTGAAATCATTGCTCTTTACACCTTGTAATCTGCTTGCAGATATTCATTGCCAAACACCATTTACTATTCCCTTGTCACATGATGACATGTCCTTCCACAGTCATATGAGTAGACAGGTCATTCCTCTACTGACATTTTCTTCTTTGCACATCATCATAATCTGAAAGCTGAATAACACTCAGATATAAAGTGACACAAATGACCTGCACATGACGTGCTTTACATAAGCTACCCAATCAATGCCTAGCCAAATTTTAACATTTTCACAAAGTATTTAAAACACCCTCGGCTCTGGCACTGTTCAAAGAATGTGGAGGAAAAACACTGAAAAAAGAATCTCTGGTGACCAAGTGTTTTAGCACTTTATATGCAGTTAATTGCCCCAGTCATGACTACACAGTGCCTGATAGAAACCGGATTACTCACATGTGTTTTCCCTCACTGTGTTTTTGCTGTGTGTAAGAGACGGAGGGGGCTCAGCACTGTGAGAACGAGAAGGCATATGGGTCAGCACTGTGAGAGAGAGAGGGCATATGGGTCAGCACTGTGAGAGTGAGAGGGCATATGGGTCAGCACTGTGAGAGCGAGAGGGTATATGGGTCAGCACTGTGAGAGCGAGAAGGCATATGAGTCAGCACTGTGAGAGCGAGAAGGCATATGGGTCAGCACTGTGAGAGCAAGAAGGCATATGGGTCAGCACCGTGAGAGTGAGAGGGCATATGGGTCAATACTGTGAGAGAGAGAGAGAGAGAGAGAGAGAGAGAGAGAGAGGGCATATAGGTTAGCAATGTGAGAACAAGGGGGCATATGGGTCAGCATTGTGAGAGAGAGAGAGGGCATATGGGTCAGCACTGTGAGGGCAAGAGGACATATGGGTAATCACTGTGACAGCAAGGGAGCTTATGGGTCAGCACTGTGAGAGTGCATATGGGTGAGCACTGTGAGAGCGAGAGGGCATATGGGTCAGAACTGTGAGAGCAAGGGAGCTTATGGGTCAGCACTGTGAGAGCGAGAGGGCATATGGGTCAGCACTGTGAGAGCGAGAGGGCATATGGGTCAGTTCTGGGAGAGCAAGGGAGCTTATGGGTCAGCACTGTGAGAGCATAAGTGCATATGGGTCAGCACTGTGAGAGAGAGAGAGCATATGGGTCAGCGCTGCGAGAGGGCATATGGGTCAGCGCTGTGAGAGCGAGAGGGCATATGGGTCAGTACTGTGAGAGTAAGAGGGCATATGGGTCAGTACTGTGAGAGCAAGGTATCTTATGAGTCAGTACTGTGAGAGCGAGAGAGTACATGGAGCAGTACAGTGATAGTGGGATATGGATCAGTATTATGGGTCGGTACTGAGAGATTGAGAGAATATGTGGGTAAGTAGTGTGATGTAGCAAGAGCATATGGGTCAGTACTGTTAGGATGAGAGAATGGTTATTGCTAGCGGCTATTAGAGCCACCAGCAGAAATCACTGTGTTCTCACGGTGGGGATGGCTCCCCCCGCCAGGACAACACAATGGCTCCACTGAGGGATTTTCTTCCGTGGTTACTATGGCTATGGCCGGCTGTAGGAGCCAGCAAACTACAGCTGGTTGTCATGGTGATCAGTATTTTTCAGTCGTATTTTACTGACATATTTACACACTTACTCAAACACAAAGTAAAGTGTAAGTATTATTATATCAGTAAAACAGACTTACACAAATCCTGGTTGCCGTTGCCCCTTGGCACCTACACAGTCCTGATGCCGTCTGTCCCAACTGGGAGAACACAATGATTACTGCTGATGGCTATAATAGCCGCTAGCAATAATTGCATGTAAAACCTGACTGGTTGTACCCGAGTTGATCGATCAATCAACTTGGGTACCTGCCCATACACGGTTCAAATCTTGGCCGGTCCCTGACAAAATGGCCAGGATCTGAATCGTCTATGTCCAGCTTAACTTTATCAGCTGGCTCCTAGATCTCTGTGATATTTGTCGGCTCTTTAGCAGTATTGATAGTTTGTACACTTGTTCAATGGGTTCACAATGGTAGAGATTTTAGTGTTGTATTAAAGATGTAAAAACGAGTGCTTTTAAAGTTAACATGTATACATCACACATACCAGCTACATATCATATCATTTGTAAATTGGTGTGCTAGGGTACGAAGGTCTAACAAGTCAAAGTAAAACCTTAGGGGAACCCCTGCTCTTATCTGACAGTAGAAAGAACAGAAATTGCAATTATTCCTTTATTTGAATGAAAGGTAGAACTGCCATTTATTACCAATTATCTTGGAGATAATTAGCTGGGTTAACTAAAGCTGTAGAGGGTTACATTAGTAAGCAAAAAGATTAAAGGATACAATAAACACTAGCAAAATAGCACAATGCCTGGGTTTACAGAATGTTAGGAAATCCCAGTGACTCATCTACATTATTCATTTATTAACCGCTTTCCCGCCGCCCTATAGCAGATATACTGCTACAAGGCGGCAGAGCTGCACAAAATCACGTATATAAACATGATTTTACATTTCCGGGTAGGAGGAGCATGCGCGCCAGGCAGACGCCCTACCCACGCCATCATTGGCGGCTTCAGCTGTCGATCACCAAGTTCCGGCCGGTGATTATTCACCGACACCCAGCGATTGCCGAGTATCACTGATGGGGGAGAGACCTGAATGTAAACAATACAGATCTCTCCCATCAGCTCTTACACACTGCTTTGTATGACTCTGCATAGAAGAGTCATACAAAGGAATGTGCTGACACAGTAAAGCACACACACAGCACACAGTAAAACAGCACACAGTTAACCCTTTGATTGCCCCAGATGTTAACCCTTTCCTGCCCAGGGTCATAAGTTCAGTGTCAGTGCTTTTTATTAGCACTGATCACTGTATTAATGTCACCAGGGATGTCAGTGACAATCAGTTCCCCCCAAATGTCAGAATGCCTGCCGCAGTCCCACAATACAATAAAGTCGCTGATTGATGCCATTACTAGTATATATACATATAAATCCAGTATATATATACCGCCATTTGTAGACGCTATAACTTTCATGTAAACCAATTAATTTACACATATTGGGATTTTTTAGTAAAGACATGTAGCATTACATCATAAAGACATTTTGGCCTAAATTTATGATGAAATTTGATTTTTTTACATTTTTTTACTGGACATGTTTAATGGCAAAAAGTCAAAAATATGTTTTTTTTTTTGAACAATAGGGTTCACACATATGCGCAATGCAGGGCTCTGGAGTGTTTATTGTGAGCAGAGAAAACTGTTTTCAGCTTTCTCTGGGTTTTGTAATCCCGGATCAGGGCCTGGAGCATCAAGACTTCACAGTCTTGGGTGGGATGAAGCCTTAAATCCTGTGTCCAGGTCTTCCTGGAGACCTGCAAGGTGTGTGTGTGTCCAGGTGTACAATTGTTATAAGCCAGAAGCTGGCCATAGCTTAGAGCCCGAGTGTGGAAATAGGTGTGTGCTCCAGCCAGGAGAGGTGATCCACTTGGTAGATAAGACTCCAAATTGGAGGGATTTACTACCCTCAGAACTAGGATAGTTGAGACAACCAGGTGGATCTGCAGGACAGAGAGACCTACAGGCATCTAGCAAGTCCAGGGGACTGGAGGGATTCTGTAAATCTCAGAGGAGTGAGAGAGCCTGGGGTGTCAGGAGAACCCAAATCTAGAGGCCAGGAGTAAACCTGTGTAGTGAGGAGCTGTAACTAAAGAGCCAGGGCTGGGTCTGAGGGATCAGCGTCATTAGCATTGGTGCCACTGCCAAGAGAGCCAAGTGCCTTGGCATGTTATCTGTTTGCTACAGAAAATCCAATGTGTGGGCAACATTGAACCATTACTTTTGTTTGCTTTTCCTTTTAATAACAGTGGGCTAGTAAATCCTTAAACGGCAGTTAGGACTGACGTGAACTCATTAAAGACTGCTCACCACCATTGAGCTTAATCACTCCATATCACAATGTCTGTACTATATTTTATACTATCATTATCATGTCAATACTATACAATACTATACCATGTTTATAGTATACTATATTATTATCATGTCTAAACTATACTATATTAGGTCTATATTATGTTATTATGTCCAAACTATTCTATATTATCCAATATTATTATCATGTCTAAACTATACTATATTAGGTCTATATTATGTTATCATGTCCAAACTATTCTATATTATGCAATATTATTATCATGTCTATACTATAATATGTCTACAGTATATTACCATATCTATACTATACAATTATGTCCATATTATCCTATATTAATATAATGTCTATACTATGTCTATATTCTATGTTTATAGTAATTTACATTACTGTCATTTCTGTACTATATGATGCTATACTACTTTATTGTATAGTATACTATATATTATAATGTCTGTACTATATTATTAAAGTTTATACTATAACCACTTGCCCATCGGAAGGTTTTACCCCCTTCCTGACCAGGCCATTTTCTGCTATTCAGACTGTGCTATTTTAACCACTTGCCCTCCAGAGGATTTACCCCCACTTCCTGACCAGGCCATTTTCTGCTATTCAGACTGCGCTACTTTAACCACTTGCCCTCCAGAGGATTTACCCCCACTTCCTGACCAGGCATTTTTTGCGATACAGCGATGCGTTACTTTAACTGACAATTGCGCGGTCATGCAACACTGCACCCAAATTAAATTTATGTCCTTTTTCCCACGGATTGCGCTATAAGAAAAAAAAAAAGACTGACAATTTTGAAAAAAATTCAATATTTTAGAATTTTTGCTACAAAGCATATTCAGTTAAAAAAAAATAAAAAAAATCAAATTTCTTCATAAATTTAGGCCAAAATGTATTCTGCTACATGTCTTTGCTAAAAAAAAATCCCAATACGTGTAAATTAATTGGTTTTTGTGGAAGTTCTGCTGTCTACAAATGGCGGTATATATACTGGAATTTTTATTTTGCTTATACTAATAGAACTGCGGCAGGCATTCTGACACTGGGGGGAACTGAATAACTGCCACCCCCAGAGACACTAATACAGTGATCAGTGTTAATAAAAAGCACTGACACTGTACTAATGACACTGGGTAGGAAGGGGTAACACATCTAGGGGCAATCAAAGGGTTAACTGTGCCTAGCAATGCTTGGTGTGTCTATTGTGTGCTGGGGTTAACATCTGGGGAGATCAAAGAGTTAACTGTGTTCTATGTGTTGTGTTTTACTAGGGAGCCATGCTGTACAGAGAGATACAAAGCATCATGTCCATGCTGACAGGAGAGAGACCTGTGTTATTTACACACAGGTTTCTCCCCTGTCAGCTTTACCCGATGATCGCTGCTGGCCGGGACTTGCCTGCCGGGACCCGGTGATTGACATCCCTAGCCGCCAATAGCGGCCCCTACCCGTTAATGGCAAATTATGTATATATACGTGTGATTTTACGCAGCACTGCCTCCCTGTAGCAGTACTTCAGCTATAGGGCAGAGAGAAAGTGGTTAACTGACAATTGCATTGTCATGCAACACTGTGCAAACAAAATTTATATAATTTTTTTCACACAAAAAGCTTTTTGGCGGTATTTGATCACCACTGGGTTTTTTATTATATAAACAAAAAAATGACTGAGATTTAAAAAAAAAAAAAAAAAAAAAACAATATATTTTTACTTTCTGCAATAAAACATATCCAGTAAAAACTTAAAAAACCGAATTTCTTCATAAGTTTAGGACAAAATATATTCTGGTACATATTTTTGGTTTGCGTGAAAGTTATAGCTTCTACAAACTGCGGTATATATTATGGAATTTTAATTTATTTTCTCTTTATACTAATAATGATAGCGATCAGCGACTTATAGCGGGTCTGTGATAGTACGGCGGGCAGTCTGACACTCACTGACACCCTGTGGGAACTGACTAACTGCCACTGACATCTCCAGTGATACGAATACAGTGATTAGAGCTAATAATATACACTGACACTGTACTAATGACACTGGCTGGGAAGGTGTAACACATCTAGGGGCAATCAAAGGGTTAACTATGTGCCTAGCAATGCTTGGTGTGTCTACTGTGTGCTGATTTTACTAAGGGATGTTCTGTTTTATTCCTGGTTTACAGGGAAAAAACACCTGGCACATCCTTGCGCCTCTGTGTTTGTAATCACAGAGCTCTATCCTGTCGTCCGCTATGCACACTGGTGGATCCCAGACATCAATCATTGGCTGGGGCCCGTTGATTGGCTTGTGCTGTAACTTATCACAGCACAGCTGGGTAAGCGGTTAATCTTCGACCATATTAAGTAAACAATTATTTCATTACGCCTATCTGCCACTGGACAAAGTCTTTACAATCGCTCATTAACAAAGATATAGGTTTATAGGGTCCAAGGGGAAATTGGAACTAAATCTCCTGTCTGCATTTCACTGTATCAATGTAACAGATGAAATTCATAAGGATGGCCATAGATGAGTAGAATTTCTAACAAAGAAAGTTGGTTCATTTTTCTAATCATCAGTAGGTCAAACTGCCATTTGTTCTCTACAACATTGATGAGAAAATTTTAAATTTAAAGGAGCAGGATCAAAAATATTTCTAGAATTAATTTCAAACAGTGTATGTGGATTTTATTTGGTAAAGTCCATTCATTTCCAAATCAAATGTTAAAGGCGAACAAAATCTTTCAAACAAAATTCAAATGCTAAGAGAATTTTCATTCGACATTCTATCCATCTATGGCCAGCTTAATATACCAATCCACCCAAGTTTCTGTCTTTGTTTGCAAATGGCTGGTGACCTAGAAATATCACAGGACTTGATCTCTAGCACCAAGCTTATCTCTGCTATTACACTGAACAATAATAGGAAATCAATTAAAACATTTTCCAACACAACAAAAATGACCTTCATTCCAGGTTTATAGTTCTTTAAGTTATTTGAGGCAATACTCCCAACATGTGCGTTGAAAATAAAGCTAACATCCAGGCAAGTAATAAAAAACACAACACATAAAAACACAATGTTATAAATTCATTACAAAATAACGAAATGTATATTTAAAGAAACTGATTTACATACGGAGTCCATCTTGGTATCAGACTCTTGTGTTTTACATGGTAGACCTCCATACCGGGAGAGGGAGCGCCAGAACTAGGATCTCTACTATATGCACATGTACTGATTAAGGCTCCATGTACACTGCAGTTGATAAACTCACGTTCAGGAGCTTTTCTGCGTTTTTTTCAGCAGCCCCTGAACTCTCCCTAATGTTTTCCTATGTGTCCATGTACACTAGGTCGTGTAGTCGTTTACAGGCAGTTGAGTTTACAGTTGTTTTTTTAACACACCAAACTTGCATTCAGCAGATTTTATCAGCGTTCCAATGCTTGCAAACGCGTGGCTAACCGCGTTTATAAGCGTGTGGAAACTTTTTTTTAACTCTTCCATTTCCAGATGCTGTCCAGAGCCTTTTTTCATCATGAAAAATGCATGCAAAGCATTTTCCCGGTACTTAAATGGACCTGGTACACCATAATTTGAGGTTTAGCATGAAAGAAAATATGTTAGACACTGCTGCAATAATTTTTGCACAGACATTAGCTGGAAAACGTCTAAACACCCCAAAAAAACAAAAAAAAGAAGACAGCTAAACTTAGCAAATACTGCTCTCTCTGCTTCTACTCTCTCTATTTCTCTCAAACAGTTTGAAATAGTTAATAATTTACCATTTTCCAGTGCACTCTGAGCATTTGGAAGGTTCTCCTGTGCTTATCTTTAGAAAACGCTTCTGAACGCAAATGCTCATAAAACCAGCTAAACGTGTATTAACATGGTATGCAAACGCGGCAAAACTGACTTTTTTTTAACCTGCATTTTCCTGCTGTCAATTTAGAGCATTCAGAAGAGTTCTCCAAACAAACTGTGTACATGAAGCCTAAGAGCTCGTTCACACCAGCCTGCATGTCATGTGTTTTCACAATGTATTGCATGGTTTACTTTAAAAAAAAAAAAAAAAATCTTTACCAAAGTGTCACAAAGTGACACTTCATACAAGTCAATGAACCTAAGCATGTAGCTACGTGCTGCAGTGTAGTGACATTTGATGCTGTGTACTCACTTCACAGCATTATGGTGTGAACAGGGAACACAGAAAACTATTGTTTTCTATGTGCCATTACATTGAAAAATGCATTGATTATGCCGGTTAATGCAGCTCAATAGATATGGTGTGAATGAGCCCTAGGAACCAGGTACAGAGGATGGATATAGCCTATGAGATCTGGGGGGTGCAATTAAAAAAAAAAAAGTCAGCGGGCATACTGTTAACATGGAATGTGAGTCAGTGACAGTCTATCACACAGTGTGACTTCTATGCAGGGAACCAGTATTCTAGACTCACCTAGCACGTTTCTGTACCACAATTCACAATCCAATAAGTAATATTCAACACTACTTCCAGGTGGTGCAGAGAAGGTGCAAACCTGAACAGGGGATGCTAGTTTTCTGTGACTACGTTGTTGCCACGGGTCTACATGGTTGCCGCAAAAGGTGCATGTATTAGACTGGTATTAGATTAAGATGACTAACAGAATGTGTGCCCCTTTACATCAGGTATTGTCAATAGTCCCATCACACACGTTCCTGGAAATTGGCTCGACAGTACCGGGTGCTGCAGCAACTACCAGCTGGAAAGTGGAATCATCACAGATCAATGCACATATACGTCAGTGCACCATGGATCATCAAATGTCATCCAAAGCTTTTATTGATCACATGCCTGATAAAGGGGCCCTGCGTGGCTCCAAAGCATTGCACTTGGTCCTTTGTGATGTGATTTTTCTGCAATAAAAGCTTTGGACAACATTTGACGTGTGTTGGTGAATATGTGCATTGGCCCTTACATCAGGTACCCCTATCAGAGTGCCCCCTTATATCAAGGTCCCCATCAGAGTGCTCCTTACATCAGGGTCCCCTTTAAAGTACCTTTTATGTCAGGGACCCCATCAGGGTGCCCCCTTACATCAGGGACCCCATCAGCATGCCCCTTTACATCAGGGACCCCAAACAACTGCCCTCATCAGAGTGGCCCCTTACAACAACTGCCCTCATCAGAGTGGCCCCTTACAACAACTGCCCTCATCAGAGTGGCCCCTTACAACAACTGCTCTCATCAGAGTGGCCCCTTACAACAACTGCTCTCATCAGAGTGGCCCCTTACAACAACTGCTCTCATCAGAGTGGCCCCTTGCAACAACTGCCCTCATCAGAGTGGCCCCTTTCAACAACTGCCCTCATCAGAGTGGTTCCTTAAAACAACTGCACTCATCAGAGTGGCCCCTTACAACAACTGCTCTCATCAGAGTGGCCCCTTACAACAACTGCCCTCATCAAAGTGGCCTCTTGCAACAACTTCCCTCATCAGAGTGGCCCCTTGCAACAACTGTCCCCCATCAGAGTGCCCCTGTGCCTTATAGTGCTGGGCAGGCAGACAGTGAGAGCTGGGAGGCAGCCTGCAGGTCTGGGTGAAGAGAGTTCCACCTCCATCTTCCTGTCCATAGTGGGGCAATTCACACACATAAAGTCAATGGTTGTTAGGACATCATCGGTCCCAGAAACCGTTTTTCTCTCAAATAAGTTGCATTTAATTGTTTATATACTCAGTTTGAATAAACTTATACAAACAGCAGTTCAATGCATTCACCCATTGGTGTAGACTCTTAGGCTCCCTTCACATAGGCAGCTGGGGGGGCAGTAAAAACAGGCAGTTGATCCATGTTTTTACCACACCCACCTACATGTGGACGTGGTGCTAGTTGGATGGGTACACTGTGTAGTGCATCAATTTCAACGCTACATGCCAAGTTTGGCACCGCCTGTCAAACTCTGCCATGTACCTGAATGAACCACGCTGCATCGACAAGCCAAATGCCTGGTTTGCAGTGGCAGAGCAGTCCCGTAAATGACAAATTGGCATTCAGCAATATATATATATATGAAAACAAAACAGGCATCAGTAGGCAGCTGCATCACCTCCTGAATGCCTGCAATCCTCCTTTCAATGTCTTCTGAAAAGCAGTTCTCTGAAAATCGCTTTTCAAGGGGATGGAAGACACCGCTGCAAGTGCGAACGGAACCTTACAGTGATATTACGTGGCAAATTCTAACTATGCATGACAGGCTAGTGAACAGAAATGATAGGAAAAAAAGTACCTATTCTATGAAGGTTTAAAGAAAGCAGCCACAAGGTACCAGGACAAGCCAAATCCTTAAAGCGAAAGTGAAGGGGGGGAAGTCAAAGATGAATATGTGAAGTGAGAAATGATTTCTAATCCAGGCATTCCTGTTAGACAGCACGGATAGGTTATGAGCTCACATTTCTACTGCAATTAAAGAAGTACAGCCAAAGCTCTTTTGGCTGTACTTCTGTTGATCCCAGGAGTGCAGTTCGTTCTGCACTCCTGTGTCCCGTTTTCAACTGACAGCGGGCTGAAGTCTGCTGTCAGCTGACATCACTCAGCAGGTCCAGGCTACGGAAAAATCCCGACATTAAAGTCGGGATCCACCCCAGATTCTGGAGTGGCACCCAGCTCAGCAGCAATCTGCTGAGCGCCTGAGCCAGCCGCTCCCTCCCCCTGCACAGCCAAGCACTTCAGTGAGCACTGGGGGAACAGAACAGACAGCGGTGATCGACAGTCACTGCTCTCTGCTCAGAGCAGCTGTGAGAACGCAGCGATCAGCGGTCATGTGAGTGCTGAGTTCTCACACATAGAGCCGGAGAGGGACAGATACAGCATCGGACGGACGCTACAGCCACCTAGGTAAGTATAAATGGTGGATAAAAAAAGCCCTACTCATCTTTTAAAGCAATGCAGCTAGGTCAAACTCTCTGTGGCATTCTGTGATCAGATGGTGAAGGAGAGCCAGCATACTCTACAGATCAGCCCTGAGCTTTTCTCTCCAATCAGTCAGTCCAAGGGTACTGCCCAGGGTTAATGGCTTAAGCTGGCCATAGACGGCTCATTTTTCTTCGTTCAGCCATAGGGCATAGGATGGAGGAATCCTGCATCTGGGGCATTGTTTTCTGACACCACCAACCACTGTCAGAAAACCCTGATTAGCGGCCGCAGCTGCTGATCGACAGATGTTTTCCTGCATGTCCCTTCGATAGAAGTCAATCCAATGTTCAACTTCTGTCGAGCAGGGACAGCCACAGACACTGTCGAAGTCTGGCTGGGCCCCGTGGCAGCGATGCTTATTCCTATCCCAATTTGGGATGACTGTGCAGGTTACTACAAGAAGCTGATATAATGTCCAGCCTGGGGAATATTTAAGATATGGATAATTTAAATTCTGTTTTCATGAAATAACTCTAGTTGGACCCAGTAAATGCCACAGTACTTTGTCCTGGATCTACTCTCAAGAGCAGTATATGAAACCACACATCTCCAGCATCCCATTAGTTGTGTATGCTTCTCCCTCCTCTCTCTCCTCTGCTCATTTGGTGCTGTAGACTTTAGCAGTGCAGTCTGGGAATTGGTTGGTAAAACATGCACGTCTAAGGGGACGTCAGGAACGTGTTCTTTTATATAATGTTCATGAATAAAATGACTGATGGCAGGAAACCTAAAGCTGTGAGTGGAAGGCCAAAATAGTACAGATCAAGAGGTGAGGGGATTGATGAATGACTGAAGACATTGAGACAGCGGCTCCCCCTAAAGTGATAATTGGATGATTGCTCAGTCTAGGGCACACTGAATTAGTTGGCATAGTGAAATTATTTCTTGTTGCTCAAAGTTCTCCAAAAACCTCATGTACAATGCAGGACCGCAGGTCCTGCACTCTATGTTAAAGCACTGAGAGCTCAGCACATTGGAGAACATTGTCTGTTGGGGTAATGAGGAGGTAAGGTAAGTCACCTTATTCAATACCCCCTAGATAAAATGAGAATGTATCCCTTGAAGTGCAGGGGAAGCCCCACTGCAAAGTGAATTTTCAAAGACAGATGGAACTTACTGCTGGCACAGGTGTCAAGCATTCAGAAGGCAACACTTCTGGTATTGCACAGAACAATTCTGAACCTCCATTGGGGCCCCCTGTTGGCACTCCAGGTTTTTCAAGGTTGAGAAGTTTGACGCTTAAAAAATTCCAAATGAAATTTCCAAGAATTCCAAGCAAATTGTTTTTTCAGGCCCCCGTAATAAATGTAAAAAAGTGTCTAAGTTTTACTTAAGCTGGGAATAGATGGCCTGAATTTCAGCCGTTCAACCTGTCAGAGACAGAGGGAAAGTCACTAGATTCCCCTGTTCATGCTAAGCAGCATGGATGGAGGTATCTCCATCGTCTTCAGGCAGTCATGGTTGCACAAGCTACTGAACAGCGACTACATCTGATAGCATCCACCCAGCTCAGTCAATTTTAAAATGGAATTTTGTTGAGCCTAGTGGTGCTTGCAGGGTCACCCATGGCTCAGATTTCAGCCAATTCAGCAGGAATTGGCCAAACTTCACTCCACTTATGAGAAACCTTTACTATTCCCATACTCCGGCACTGTCCCCAGCTTCTTCTTCTGTCCAGCCAAGCATAAAAATAACCAAACCCTTCTTGAAGATCTTCACAGCCCATGTAGGGATTTTATATTGAAATGAACAAAGATCAAGCCATGCAGTTGCTGGTGGCACATGACCCAACAGTGAACATCTTCAAAAGGATTTCTGTACAGAGAAAATATAATCTAAGTCAGGATATGAAATCTTATCTCTTGCCAGGAGTGATAAAGGAGAGCAATGAAGTCAACTAACAATGGGTTTACCCTTTTGACCCCTTTTACATGGGGTGGATTCTGTTCCGATCAGCAGGGGATCCGCTCACAGATCCCCTGCTGATCAGAGCAAAGCAGGTGGATGACATATCCATGTCTGCCCAGTTTCTGCAGAGTGAACACAGATCGAGCCCATTCTGCTCTATGGGTGACCAGGAGTATGGTCAATAGACTCAGCTGTCCATTTACACCCGACTACCCTCTGATACGGGCAGCACAGTGGCTTAGTGGTTAGCACGTCTGCCGTGCAGTAAATGGGTCATGGGTTCAATTCCCAACCATGGTGCCTCCTGCATGGAGTTTGCATGTTCTCCCTGTGCTTGTGTGGGTTTCCTCTGGGTACTCCGGTTTCCTCCCACACTCCAAAGACATGCTGGTAGGTTAATTGGCTCCTGTCTAAATTGTCCTAGTTTCATCCCTGGCCATGCGGGATCTCCTGCATGGTAGGGGTTGGGGAAAGACCTGGCAACCTACCCTGTAAAATAATTGATAAGAGAATTCATGGAAAAATTTGCTTACGAGTGACAACATGCAATCGCCAAGGGTTGGATACAACTGAATGGATAGAGAGAGAGACCCTCTGATACGCCTAAACAGAAGAGGGCAGATTCCCTTCCGTTTTTTTTTTTTTAGTGCACCAGATCAGAGCCAGAGGTAGGCAGATGTAAAGGGACACAAATCCATCCATTTACACCCGCCCATCCATAGGAATGCATGGACCTTCTGATCAGGTCCATCTGATATACGTACAGTCAAACCCGATTGGATTGCCTCTGTGAAAGGGGCTTTAAACTAGAATATCTGCACTTCAAGAACATATTTCTTTTTGAATATGTAGTGAAATACTACTAACCATAGGCAGCCAATGTACAATTTTCCCAACATGCAGGTGGTCAAGCAAGCAATAATGTGCAGTCATGTACAAGGATACTTCCTTGCAGTGCTTCAAAATATTCACATGTTCATCAATGTCTTACTAGCCTTACAGTAGCCATTCTCAACGGGGTTCCTCGAGTTGTGGTTTATTTACTTCCCATGTGATGGCCCCTGGAGAGTTCTGGGGCCGATGCCACTTGAATATCCAGCAGCAATAAACCAATGATCTTTCTAGCTGTCCATAAGGGTACCATTCTGACCACCACTGTAAAGGTAGCTAGATTTTTGGAGGCCGAAGTGAAAAAGGTTTCCATGTGAACAGCAGTTAGGCATGGGTCATCCGCTCCTGAAAGATACATTGTTCTCACTGACCCCAAGTCCATTATTTTATCAGGCGTTCCCCTAGCTCTGAAGATAATTTCAAAGGTTCCTCTGGGGTAAAAAGGTTAAACAAGGACAATCACCAATGTTCTGTGACTCACATGTGATGCTCATCAACTTGTTATGTTGCTTTCATTTTTTTAATAAAATTTATATTTAATTTGTTATAATTTCATAAAATGTGTACAGCATATCTAAACCCCAAAAAATTTAATAATTTGCAGCTTACTAGTTAGATGTGGTGGCTGAATTGTTTCTCTTTTTTCAGGCTATGTTCCTTCTACCCAGTAGTCCTGCAAATTCCATACTATCCTAGGGTGACAGCATGCATATTACCATTTGTAAAATTACAAACAATAGTGCCGCGCTCCTAAAACTATTATATCATATAATAAAACAATTATCTTTTAAAGAATATACATATAGTCCTTTGTGTTATCGTGAAACAAATTATATCCAAATAATAAGTGACCATTGAAATATGCTAAAAAAATGTGATCAGTCCAAACGTGACAAATTCAAAAGTGAGTAAATCTTCATTCCAAGTGACTTCTTATTGTGATCTCAATATGCGCTCACCTCCTTTGATGCATCCTAAGAGGCAAAACTTGCTTTTGTTCACCTATTGGAACTATGGATCATATATTGCGTCACAGCAATAGTGGTGAGTATCTCCCAATTGCTGCTGGAAACGTGACTCTCCTCTCCTATTTACACCACCGCAGGAATCCCTTGCTCAATCTCCTCCCAAGAATATTCCTCAGTATAAAGGAGACATAAACATAGTGTCTTATCCTTACATAAAAGACCTTTATTATGTGCCCATATGCACTCACATGTATTTAGAAACAACAAGCGTTTTGTTTAAAATCATTCACGATCTCTTACTGCCAGCGTGTCTGCCATTCAGCGTATGTGCCTGCCTTCCTTGGGTGCCGGGTATCCCCCTGATGAAGCTGCGTCATCTGCAGCGTAACGCGTAGGGGAGGAGTCTTGACGTCACCCGGCACCCAAGGAAGGCAGGCACATACACTGTGTTTTTAGTGCTGACGCACCTTGTCAAACGGAAGTAGTGGCTCACAAGTTTTTCAAAATAGCCTTTTTATTTTACCATTTGTACTGTTTTTCTGAAGGAGCAGTAGGACAAGACATATGTTAGGACTACAGATCACCTCCCCTTGCCTCAATTCCATAACATAGGGGAAGGTGTTCAGCAGAGAGAACAGCATGTTATTAGCTCACTAGACATCTGGCAGGTGCGTTTTTGCACATATCGAATAGATAGAAGAAAATGCTTTGAACTGTAATGCTTTGAGACGTTCACTGTTAGGATTTATTGTTACTTGCTAAGTTTTCAAATTTGTCATGGTTCACATAAGTACTTTCAGCAGCTGATTAAATCACTTATTGAGCATGCAGCTTCTTTCTATTTAATCATTGCCTATATTCCAGTTTAAGCTGGTGCCATGATCGCTGCCCCAGGTTTCCGGTTTCAGGGTGGCTCCTTTCTCTTACAGAATCCTATGGAGCCACCCTTCCATGCAGGGACTAGAGTTGTGTCTCCCTACACTGTGTGTACCAAAAAAAGCACACAGCCCAACAGCTTTTGATGACAAGGCACTCCCCTGTTCCTCCTTTTTCCTCCTCTTCTCTACCCTAATGACCCCAGACTTCACTGTCCACGTAACTCTTTCCTGTGAAGAATGAGGCTTCATCCACACTAGTGTTTTTTTCCTTTAAGCTTAAAATACGCTGGATAAAAAAAACGCTGGTACTAGTTGCATTCAGAAGCATTTAGGAGCATTAGGATTTTATCAGCGTTTTTACAGTACATGTAGAGGAAAATAAAAGCTAGGAAAAAAGCTGTAAGAAGAGTTTTACTAGCGTTTAGTGTTTTTTCTGCTTGAAAAACGCTTAATAAAACTCTAGAAAAACAATTTATTTTTCTGCTCCTAGACGCTGAAGCTCAAAAAATGCTAATAGCCTAAAGTAGTGTGCATGGACACATAGGATAACACTATTAAGCTTCTAGAAGCAGAAAAGAAATCTGCTGATAATAGCTTCTAGGAGCTTAAAAAAATGCTAGTGTGCATGGAGCCTTAAAGTTCAGGAAAGCAGCACTGAGAGAGCGGGAGCCAGCAGCATTGAAAGCTGTAAGAATTTTAACAAATGTTAATTGGGGAATGTTTATTTTATTGTGCTCAATGTATTGGGCTACAAAAAGCCAAAAAATTAACACTACTTTAAATTTCACTGGGCTCATGCACTTACAAAGGATGACAGCCTAAAAATAAACTATACAGATGCATCCCAGCAGTACCCATTCCTTCAGCCATTCACTGACCAGGCGGGAAAGAAGACATCATCGGCAGGAAAGATTCTCTAATATGCTCTGATGGAAAAAATGCATTTTGCCATTATTCTCTCTCCATATGTGCACTTAAATTGGCATGAAAGGGATTAGAAATCCATTGACATGCCCTGAATGACAAGGCGGGGGCAATATGGTCTACCACCTAGAAGAATGAAGGGATTCACCTAGGCAACCAAGCAGTCACAATGATGTATATCGAATGGCAGATGAAACAGTATATGACTGTAGAGTAAAAATGACAAACATTATGTATAGAGTGCCTAACACAAGCAGGCACAGCTCACCACAGCAGGCACAGCTCACCACAGCAGGCACAGCTCACCACAACAGGCACAGCTCACCATAACAGGCACAGCTCACCACAACAGGCACAGCTCACCATAACAGGCACAGCTCACCATATCAGGCACAGCTCACCACAGCAGGCACAGCTCACCACAGCAGGCACAGCTCATCACAACAGGCACAGCTCACCACAGCAGGCACAGCTCATCACAACAGGCACAGCTCACCATATCAGGCACAGCTCACCACAGCAGGCACAGCTCACCACAGCAGGCACAGCTCACCACAGCAGGCACAGCTCACCACAAAAGGCACAGCTCACCATAAAAGGCACAGCTCACCATATCAGGCACAGCTCACCACAGCAGGCACAGCTCACCATATCAGACACAGCTCACCATAGCAGGCACAGCTCACCATAGCAGGCACAGCTCACCATACAACTCAGTAGCCAGCAGCAGCTTTCAATTTACAATGAAACTGGAGTGATAGCACGAGCACCTTTACTTTCCTGCATCAATTGTGTATCAATTTTGTCACCACAGAGAGTAACTAACTCCAGCTCACAAAAAATGTAAACTCTATAAGCAGACTTTCAATTTATTATGTTGCACAATATTTGTGCAAGTGTTAATTAAATGTATATTTTTCAGGAAAAAAAAATATTCTAAAATAACTATGAGGTTGTATTAACGAAATCAGTGGTCTCCAAACTTTCCAAGTACAGGGCCTGTTTACTGTCCTTCAGACTTTAGGGGGGCATTGGGAGTAGAAATTGTACTGGTGTCAGTGGGAGTAAACAATGCATCTTTTGCATAAGGAGAGGAATAGTGCACCATGCTTGGTGTCAGTGGCAGGAATAGTGCACCATCGGTGGTGTCAGTGGCAGGGATAATGCACCATCGGTGGTGTCAGTAACAGGTATAGTGCATCATGTTTGGTATCAGTGGCAGGAAGAGTGCACCATCGGTGGTGTCAGTGGCAGGAATAGTGCGCCATCGTTGGTGTCAGTGGCAGGAATAGTGCGCCATCGTTGGTGTCAGTAACAGGAATAGTGCGCCATCGTTGGTGTCAGTGGCAGGAATAGTGCGCCATCGTTGGTGTCAGTGGCAGGAATAGTGTTCCATCGTTGGTGTCAGTGGCAGGAATAGTGTGCCATCGTTGGTGTCAGTGGCAGGAATAGTGTGCCATCATTGGTGTCAGTGGCAGGAATAGTGTGCCATCATTGGTGTCAGTGGCAGGAATAGTGCGCCATCGTTGGTGTTAGTAACAGGAATAGTGTGCCATCGTTGGTGTCACTGGCAGGAATAGTGTGCCATTGTTGGTGTCACTGGCAGGAATAGTGCGCCATTGTTGCTGTCAGTAACAGGAATAGTACATCTTTGTTGGTGTCAGTGGCAGGCATAGTGCACCATCTTTGGTATTAATGGGAGAAATAGTGCCTTATTGTTGATTTAAGGAACAGGAATTATGCCCCTTTATTGGCGCCAGTAGAAGGAAGAGTGTCTTGCTTTGGTAGGAAGAAGAGTGACCCAATGGCTGGATAAAGGCAAGCAAAGGGTCACATCTGGCCCCTGGCCCGCAGTTTGACAACCACCGGACTAAATAGATACCAAACATGTCAAGCCTCAAAACTTGTGTCCCCAAAAAAAAAAATGTATATTTTTGACCCAACATACAGTTTAAAATGCCTAGTTAGGGCAAAACAACAGGTTCACTTTGATGCTGCCCACTCAACTCCCTTAACCATTTGCCTTCCGGAAGATTTACCCCCCCTTCAAGACCAGGCCATATGCTTGCTATACGGCACTGCGTTACTTTAACTGACAATTGCGTGGTCATGCAACGCTGTACATAAATTAAAGTTATGTAATTTTTTCCCCACAATTAGAGCTTTCTTTTAGTGGTATCTGATCACCTCTGGGTTTTTCATTTTTTGCGCTATAAACAATTATATTTAGATTTTAATTATATTTAAAATTTACAAAAAAAAAATTAAAACATATTTTTTACTTTTTGCTATAAAACATATCCTATAAAAAAAAACCTAATTTCTTCAGAAATTCTGCTACATATTTCTGTCAAAAAAAATCCCAATAAACGTATATTGATTGGTTATAGCATATACAAACTATGGTATATATAGTGGAATTTTTTTTTTATAATAGTAATGGCGGCGATCAGCGACTTATAGCAGGACTGCAATATACACTGTGACTGTATAAATGACACTGGCTGGGAAGAGGTTAAACATCTAGGGCGATCAAAGGTTTAACTATGTGCCTAAGCTGTGATTTATGTGTACTAAGTGCTGTTTTTACTAGGCAATGTGCTGGATTTTATTCCCTGCCTGGCAGGGAAAGAAAATCCAGTAGATCACCGATGACAGGACACATAGGCAGAGCTGTGTCCTGCCACTCTCCTCACCGATCAACAGGTGCTGGCACTCATCCATTGGCTGGCACCTGTTGATCGGCTTCTGCTATAACTAACCACAGCAGAAGCGGCGCGTCTCCTACACTATGAAGTTCAAAATCACGTATATTTATGTGACTTTGTACAGAGCGGCCACTCTGTAGCAGTATATCTGCTATAGGGCAGTTGGCAAATGGTTAATTACTCCACTGGTTTTATTCACCCTTTATCTGTTCCTTCACTACTCCATTCAGGAGTGAAGAGATGAAACACTATGTAACCTCTGAGTCGATCTGGTTGAGGTCAAACAGGGCAAAGAGAGTGACAGTGCCAGGGCATGGTGCTTGAAATGGGTATTGAAGGAGCTCTGGACATAAGGGCAAACATAACCATACAGGGTATTCCTATGGATCCCTGGGGCAGTTCAAAGAAAGGATAAAGGATGACAGCATTACATGTTTATGATAAATCCAGTATAGATTTATTAAAGTGATATTATAGGCCATGAAAAAAAAAATAACAAACATGTCATACTTACCTGCTTTGTGCAGTAGTTTTGCCCAGAGCAGCCCCAGTCCTCCTCTTCTTGGGTCCCCCACCGGTACACCTGGCCCTCCTTCCTGCAAAAAGGCCCCCAGAGCAAGCAGCTTGCTATGAAGGCACCAAAGCAGGCTCACTCCTGAGTCACTGCTCTTCGTGTCCATTCAAACACACACAATTCAACCCCACCCCCTCTCTCCTCATTGACTCACTGCCTGTAACTGACAGCAGAGGGAGCCAATGGCTCCCACTGGTGTCTCAGGCAATGAGAAGGGAGAATCCTTGGAGAGACGCGGCTCTCGTGCACATGGCTAGATCGAGATGGGGCTCGGGCGAGTATTGAGGGGGCTGGGGAAAGCTGTTGCACATAAATGGCTTTTACCTTTATGCATTGAATGCATGAAGGTAAAAAAAAAAACTTGGAGCCTTTGCAACCACATTAATTTTAATAATAGATGGATTGGTAAAGCCAACCCATTCTGGGGGCTCACAGCTCCTCCTTTAATAGGGCTGAAATGCTGGAAGCGACTCTTGTCGAGAAGCATGTCGGGCTCCATCTAACAGCAAAAATACCCCCCTCACTTTGAAGGAAGTGGATTGTGTCCACCATCTTCTCAATATCTCCAATAGGAGATTGTATTTCTAGACTTTATGGGGGGATAATGCTGTGACTATATGTGCAATGCATACTAACATTTTTAATTACCTAATATATTTTAGATATGGTGCATCAATAAAGCAATATATGTTTTTACATTTTTTTACTGAGTTTACGTGCCTAAAAAGTCCATAATTATTCTAGATACATTTTGATCCTCTAATCGGGACCTGGCACCATGATATTCGCTTGGTGTGACCTTCCGCCACCCGATGGTCGCCCAATTCTCTTAACTCAACTTTGAAATATATAATTAGCCCCTAGAACAGTCTGGTATTTGCTGCAATATTCAACCACACTTTAGAAGATCAGAAAACTGCCTAATTGCTATGCGTAAAACCAACACTTTCATATCCGAGACAAAGCAAAGCTAATTTATTTCTGCTGGCATTTACACAGTATCACAAGATGAAACCAATTAGGTCCTACATGGCCCTTGAGTTTCCAGATGGGTGCAGGTGAAGGGCCATCTATTTTGGAGAACACGTTCCTGACGGAATGGAAATTCATTTGCAAAAGCCAAACATACTATTAATAAACTAGTGGTTTTGATCTGCCCATGTCCCATCCTGTTTCCATGCAGGATGTGATGGGAAACAAGGATGGACGTTAATACATGGCCATTCTGTACCATGCTGAACACAGTACATGATCTCGATTACCCTGCGCTGAACTATGATCTCTGCTGTCACCGGCAGAGTTGCACAAGACCTACCAGGAAATGAAGGCATGTTTTTTTAGATTCCCAATGCACGTTGTTTGCGTTTTACAGGTTTTTGTCATTTTTATTCTTTTCAAAAGATAAGGCATTCAAACAGTAGAACAAACACACACAAAGGGGTGCATGAACAAGGAAAAAACAAACACCAGTGTCACTTTGAAACAAATCATTCGCTTTCCCGCTGCCATATAGCAGATATACTGCTACAGGGCGGCAGGGGTGCGCAAAATCACATATATATACGTGATTTCGCATTTCCGGGTAGTGGGTGTGCACCCTACCCATGCAGCTATTTGAAGCCTTGGCTGTCAATCACCGGATCCCCAGCCGGTGATCACTCGCCAACACCCTGTGATCATTACCGATGGAGGGAAAGAACTGTATGTAAACAATACTGTTCTCTCCCATGTCAGCTCCTGCACACTGCTTTGTATGGCTCTGCATAGTGTGCTTACAGTTGAAAGCACTAACACAGCACACAGTAAAACAGCACAAAGTTAACCCTCTGATCGCCTCCACATGTTAACCCCTTCCTGCCCAGTGCCATTAGTACCGTGTCAAGTGCTTTTATTAGCACTGATCACTATATTGGTGTCACTGGGGATGTCAGTGACACCAAGTCAGTTTCCGCCAGTGTCAGAATGCCCACCGCAGTCCCGCTATAAGTCGCTGATCGCTGCCATTACTAGTAAAAAAGAAAAAAAAAATCCCAGTAAATATACCTCCATTTGTAACTGCTATAACTTTCACGTAATCCAATTGAGTACTGTCCGTGATACTTTTTTTATTTGCACTAACATACAATTTTGAGGACAAGCAATTCATTTACACGTGTTGGGATTTTGTTTATTAGCAAAGACGTAGCAGAATACATTTTGGCCTAAATTTATTATGAAATTTAATGTTTTAATTTTTTTTTCTCAAAATTGTTGGTCTTTTTTTTTCTTTATAGCACAAAAAATAAAAAATGCAAAGGCAATCAAATACCACCGAAAGAAAGCTCTATTCGTGGGGAAAAGGATATAAATTTCATTTGGGTGCAGTGTTGCATGACCGCACAAATGTCAGTTAAAGTAAAGCAGCGCCTTAATGCAAAAAATGGGCTGGTCAGGAAGGGGGGTAAATCCTCTGGAAGTCAAGTGGTTAATGTGCCAAGCAAAACAATATACTGTAAATAGTCCCAAATATATCAATCCCAAAATTATAAAGTCCACTGTGAGATGAAATTATATCTTCACATCAATATAGTGCACCAGCCACCATAAAAGAACCTGTAGCTGCTTACCAAATTGGATGGAAGGCAACGGCAACTATGTAAAAATGGCTTGGTCCTCTCAAATTCCAAAGACGCTGCTCAAATCCCCAATGGATATAACTTACACAAATGTTGGCCAATATCACTCACACCGAAGGACAAGAACAAGGAGAGTACCATTAGTGAAGTATGTTCTAACATTGTTTTTTTTAGAGGTAACAGTATGTACTCAGAAGCAAAAACAAGTCAAGAGCATATCACAAGCGCGTGCTGGTTTTCTGGATGAACATTATGACGTCACTGCTAGGCTCCTTCCTACGTGTTTTATTCGCCAGAACATTTTCCAAGGGGCCACAGGGAAGATATCCAAATGAAATGCGTAGGTTGGAGCCTAGCGGTCACATCATCACGTCCGTCAAACCGGAGGGCACTTGTGATATGTGCCGTGGTCGCCCCCAACATGTACAAAGCCAGGTTAATAGCCCTACGTTGTACGTGATGATGTCAAGGGACTGCCCACTGACTGGAGATTCAGGGAGAAGAGGGCAGCGCTAGAGCTGACCAGAACAGGGATAAGGTAAGCAATTCTCCCTCTTTATCTCCTTCTTATACTTAACGAGCATTTAGCCATTTCATTGTAGAGGGGGAACCACTGCAAGGGTGGAATTTTTTTTATTTCCTGGAGTCGGGTTTTAAGACACAGTTCCTGAACTGAGAAATCTAACTTTTTAAGAATCTTTAAGAACATAAGTCTGAAGTCATCAGCATTTACCCAAGCATAGCCATTCACTTATATCAGAGGCCGTACATGGTACATGTGGCTCCCCGGGCACCACTAGGGCTAAGAATCCATATTTATGTCCCTAAGGTCCCATTTGCATGGCTGTTCCACTCAGAGCTGCCTGTCAGTTTTTTTAGTCGGATCTGAACGAAAGCTCAATGTCAGTCTACGGGCAGGTGGATGTAAATAAGCACGCATCTGCATAAATCTGAGTCCATCAAGATATGTTAAAAAAAAACAATGAAAAGTTTTGTGTACTTTTTGTACCCAAACATGACATATTGGAGGTAAAAGGATGTAAACAAATGTACATCTGTTTACAATCACCTGCCCATAGACCTAACATGGGTCCGCTAAGCTCCTATTCCAGGCTGGAAGCACTTGCGTGGACAATGATTTCACAAAAGCGACATCCATTCTATTGTGATTTAATTTAGGGGAACTGTTCACTGATCCTCTGCTGATCGAAATGGATGATGCCTCGATGAAAGGGCCCATTAGGTTCTAATCTTTCCTAAAGTATCCAAAATTGGAAAAAAACTTTTAGCTTGACCTACACTTTCAGGGCTTGTTCACACAGGTGGCTGGGGGGATTTGTAAAAGCAGGTGATTAACCTATTCCAACACAAAATAGAAAAAAAAGGGTGTCCAAGGGTGACCAGTCAGTATATATATATAGAGAGACATCCAGATACTCTGATAAGTTTAAAACCAACATATAGCATTTTATTAAACATATCTTAAAAACATGGGTACACAAAATTCATCCAGACTCTGAAGGGCAACCTGAAGCATGGCTCTGCAGAGAACCGTGGTTGTCCAAGAGTGGAGTGCGGTGGGGTGGAGAAGACGATGGACCATTTCTTGCTTCAGTGCCCCTTCAATATAGAAGTCTACAAGCGGGTGGGTGGGGCTCTGGATATCCCTTTCCTTTCCCGCTTGAGTTACCCGGAGTGGTCTTACGGAGCCTTTCAAGCTCACTGGGATTTTGAGACACTTTTTCTAGTTAGCCTAGAAGTCCATTACTACACGTGGAATGCATGATATGAGGTTTCCACACGGAAAAAAAGTCCTTCCTGCTGAGGTGGTGGTACACAACATTCTGGGTGAGGTTGGGAAGATTCTGGGTCTTCAGAAGGACAGGTGGTAGCCAGGAGCCTGGACAAAGGCGTGGAGGAATGTCAGATAACCATAGCTGCTGTCTGTCAGTCTCTGGGTGTGTAGATTCTCTTTCCATCCTTTCATGTCCCCTAGATTTTTGTAAGATCAGATTTTTGGAAAAAAGCTGCATACATGGGATGAATGCTTAATCGTTTCTTAGCCTGGGGGTGTGTTTAGGTGAAGGTAGGGTTGTGTTTTGCATAATTTAATAAGTTTTCGGATAATAAAATTATGTTTCTTCGTATATAGTTCTATTGATGTTATTTTCAGAAAAAAAGACGTTTTATTTTCTGTTATTAGCTGATGTAAGCTTGTTTGGTTTTATTTATATAAATACCGGTATATATTTATTTTTATTTTCTTATATATGTAAATATGCTTTTGTTAATAAACTGTATGTTTGCAAGATTTTAAATAAACAAAAAAATTACACAAAATTTATCCATAAAAGGGTTGTCAACTGAGAAATGTGTCAACAAACTTTGACTCTGCAATATGGACATTATATCCTATATATGATCTTTTATGGATGAATTCTGTGTACTCATGTTTTTGAGTTTAAAACCAACATATAGTAGTTTATTAAATGTATCAGAGTATCTGGATGTGATCTCTCTCTCTCTCTTTTTGTGGGTTGGTGAGCCACTGATATAATTATTTTTCTAATATCCCACTACTTGCCAAGCCTCACTCTTACTACTTGCGATATTTTTCGATTAACCTCTTCCTGCTGACCGCATGCTGGGTATTCAAGCCCACCCTCCAAGAGGCTGAATATATGCGTCTATTTGTAAGCAATTTAAAGTGCTAAGAGTGCACTCGCTGCGCGTTTCCAGCACAACAACTACCTTGTAATGGAAAGCTCATGGCGATCAGGATCTTTCCGATCATTTGTTCGCTGTGACAGTGAATCACACTGGTCACATGTTCTGAATGCCCGCCTCTATCTGCCTGCTGGAGGTGGGGGCGGGAAAGGGTTAAGATGTGTTTTTACCACCCCTGACTGCAAACCTAAACAAAATAATGCAGCCATTCAGGGCTGTACACATGCCACAGCTAAAGTTAAATGGCATGTCACATTCAGTAGGTGGCATTGCCTCTGAATGTGACCCATTCAAATGAATAGGTCCACATCACAATGGCCCTGTATGTGGCTGGGCTTGTTGGTTCAGCAATTTGAGGGTTATAGCAGGTGATGAGGAGGTGACATCACTACCCTGCTGCCTGTCTCACACCTCTGAAAAGTGATCTAGATGCACAAGTGAATCAGTTCTAACAGAGAAAAAATGCAGCCTACACAATACCCACATTGATTGACAAACATGGATGAAATACCAAGATTATTGTCTATAAACCACAATATTCAAAAATTTCAGTAACACAAAGGCCCAGTTCACATCTCAGCATCGTGTGTTTTGGGAGCAACACCATTCACTTGAATGGGCTGCCCTCTGATCCGAAAATGAGCCAAAGTAGCTCCTGTACCCTTTTTTAAATCTGACCTTGGTGCATTGTTGAATTACGCATTTTCATTATCAGATCTGCGGTGCCATTAATAATGAATGGCACCCAAACATATGTTGCGCATTTTGGTGCACTTTTATTGTGATCCAGAAATGTTGGCAAAATCAAGCGATTCTGAGTCTCTCGGACATGAACGGGGTCTAAATCTATGTATGATAAATGTTACTAGAACTACACCCCAGAAGATACAGATTTAATAATGTGAATATAAAGGTTGGCGGTCAATAAATGTATGTGATGTTATAAAAGGGATGTCATATAATTAAGTTTAGGAAGACTCAATCAGGGAACGCAGTAGCATCATGGACACTCTAGAAATTTGGCACCGACAGTCAGTAGTATTGATTGAAGTGGGATGATCTGCTCATTAGAAAGGTTAAGGGTTTGTAAAGTAAGCAATCGTTTATAATGTCAAATCAATTAAGAATGAATAATAGAAATTTGCTCGCACTAATAAGCGATATTTCTTCATAATAATCTCATACACTCCTATAGGACACTGTAAAAGCTTACTATCATCAGGAGCCCCATAGCAGAGTCATTTCTCTCCATAGATTTTATATCTTTATAGAGAGTTTATTAAGAAAAAGTCCTACCTGAAGCACAGAACATGTAGCAATCTGATTGCACAAACTCCTTGACCCTAGGTTCACACCTCAGCGTTTTCTGCAGCGTTTTGCTGAAACGCACTACAGTCTATTTAACATGATTTCCTACGGGACACATTCAGATCTCCGTGTTTTCACCCGAAGCGTTTTTTGGAAAGGGTCAGGGACTTTTTTGAATGCAAAAAGTAGAGTTTTTGGTTCTATAGACTTCAATGGAAATGCTGCAGTAAAGCATGTAGTGCGTTTTTGGCGCATTTTTGATGCATTGTGTTTTAAATCTGCCTAGCAACAAGAAAAAAAAAACAAAATAAAAATGCAAAACACGGCAAAAACATGTCAAAAACGCAGGTGCAAAAATGCAACGCAAAGCAGAAACAGGTCAAACGCAAACTGTATAGGTGTGAACCTAACCTTAGGGCTTGCTTACTCTTGCGGTTCATCCACATTTTTACCGATAGCCAGAAAGGGATGTAGACATGCTGCATCAAGAAAGCTTTGCAGCAAAAACTATCCCCCTGTTACGATACAGCTGACGAACGCAACTCACTCAAGCAAATGCATGTGATGAAGGGCTGGTGGGTCAGCATTTTAAAAGAGACATACCACCTTCTTGCTGCCTGCCATACGCCCCTGAAAAGTGATCCACTGTGAATCATTTTTCAGAGGAGCATTGAGCTCCTCCACTAGTGTAAACCCATCCTTAGAATTAGGGTTTGTGCACATGGATGCATTTGGACATACAGAACCAGAATTCAACTTAGTTCTGTGCTTGGGGGTCCACAAGTGTTGTACACAGCTGCAGCATGTACAAATCAATGACAGACTGTCAGAATCTGCTGGTAAGCCTATAGCCACACATCTGACTGGTTACTGCATGCAGGGATGGATTAGCAGCTCTGGAAGCAAACTGTCTGCATCCAGGACCACTGATTGGTCCCTGTAAGCATATAAACACCTGGAGGTGCTGTTCTAGACATCCAGCCGTGGCATCTGACAGCCTGTCACTCATTTGTTCGGGTTGAGGCTCTATGCAACACCTGTAGTTAGGGACAGGTGATTGTCCCTGGGAGCAATCACCTTGCATCTGGGGCGATTGCCTGTCCCTAATGCAGGCCATACATGGGTCGAATTCTGAAACAAATTTTCTTTAGCAAATCGGAAATTTTGTCTGTTCTGTAATCCGATGGTGCCAGCATTGATTTCAAAATTCGAGCAACCAAGCCTTCAACTTCACCTCATATTGTTACAGAAAAGAATTTTCATGGCCAAGAATTTTCTTTTCTTTCCAGGTCACAGCTCATGCTCACTTCTTTTTCAATTATATTTCTCGCACGATTTTCCCATCATTGATTAGAAATTCATTTGTTTTTCAAAATTTTCCAACATGTCTGATCACTCAAATTCGATGGTTGCTCGAAAATCATCCGTTGCTGTGGCCCACTAATGGTGTGAAATTCAAACGAAAATTCTTAGAAAAGCTTTTCAAAAGAAAATTCTTTTGGAATTCGATTCAGATATGGCCGACTTAACTACAGATAATCATTCTATGCCATTACTTCTAAACACCTGTGGCTGCTGTCAGCCTGTCATTGCTTCGTACAGCCTTCCTGACAGCAGCTGTCGAAACATGCCTGGGCTCCTGGCTGCACCTCAGCCAGTAATGCAGGCCATACATGGCTCAAATTCTGAATGAATTTTCTTTTGAAAATCTGACATTTTGTGTGTTTTGAAAGCTGATGATGCCACCATTGAATTCAAAATTCGACCAACCAAGCCTTCAATTTCACCTAATGTTGCTACAGAAAAGAATTTTCATGACTGGGAATGTTCTATTCTTTCCAGGTCACAGCTCATGCTCATTTATTTTTTGATTATATTTCCCGCACGATTCTCCCATCATTGATTAGAAATTCCTTTTTCAAAAAATTCCCAACATACTCGATCACTCAAATTCAGGACCGAACGAAAATGGGCCCATGCTGCAACCCACTAATGGTGTGAAATTCAAAAGAAAATTCTTATGATTTTCAAAGAAAATGTGTTCTGAATTCAACCCATGTATGGACTTTATAAGGCTATGTGAATGAAATATTCTACAAAAAGCATATAAATACATTTATGTCAGTGCCGGAGTGAGTGAGGCCCCATATCTATGACCCAGCACAGATATTTCTTATCACAGTCAGGAATGGACACTTAATCAATGATTCATCCATTGTAATACAATCATATCATGTATAGAAAACTATAATCCTATCGTGTATATATGTATACTCTGTATATAATAATACCATCATACTCTGTATATAATAATAAAGTCCTATTGTGTATACACTGTATATGAACATAATCAAATCATGTATACAATGCATATAGTAATATAATCATCTCAGTATATAATAATACCATCATACTATGTATATAACAATACCATCATACTATGTATATAACAATACCATCATACTCTGTATACAATAATAAAGTCCTATTGTCTATATACTGTATAATAACATAATCAAATCATGTATAAAATGCATATAGTAATATAATCATCTCTGTATATAATAATACAATCATATATATGTATACTCTGTATATAACAATACCATCATACTCTGTATATAACAATACCATCATATTCTGTATATATTAATAAAGTCCTATTGTACAACCTCTGTATACTGTATAATAACAATCAAATCATGTATACAATGCATATATAACTATAATAATCTCTATATATAATAATATAATCATATATATGTATACTCTGTATATAATAATACCATAATACTCTGTATATAATAATAAAGTCATATGGTGTATACTCTGTATACTATATAATAATATAATCAAATCATGCATACAATGCATATAGTAATATATTAATCTCTATATATAATAATATAATCATATATATGTATACTCTGTCTATAATAATACCATCATACTCTATATATAATAATAAAGTCATATTGTGTATACTCTGTATACTGTATAAAAATATAATCAAATCATGTAAACAATGCCGTTAATATATTCATACATGCATACTCTGTATATAATAATACAATGTAGACCATGTCTAGACAATGTACATATTAATAATAATAATACCATCATACCATGTATACTCTGTATACTGTATAATAATACAATCATATATATGTATACTATAAAACCATCATACTCTGTATATAATAATAAAAATAAAGTCCTATTGTGTATACTCTGTATACTGTATAATAATATAAACAAATTAGGTATACAATGCATCGAATCATATTGTGCATACTCTGTATACAATAATACAAACATATACAAGTAGACAATGTACATAATAATAATGCCACCATCACACCATGTATACTCTGCATACTGTATAATAATATAATCAAATCAATAATGCAATCATCTATATAAGTATACTCTGTATATAATACACGATCCTATCCTGTCCTGTATAGTCTACATATAATGTCCCAGTCCTATCTAGGCACACAATGTATACAGAATACTAGGATCTTGGCATGTATTCCCTGTACAAGGACACATTGTTACCATCCAGGACATGGCACACACAGCCCATCCTGCCTTATCGATCAGATCTGAGAAATTACAATCCGATCATGAGAATTGAAGACTAATCAATACCCTGCAGCCTGTAGCGGAGATCTTTCCCTCCCCCCGCCCCCACCTGTCACAGTCCCTGGAAATGTGTGGAGTTGGGAAGTAGTCCCCGCATGGCTCTCCGTACTACACGACAGCCAGTGTCGGCGTCAGGGTGAGGGCACAGGGTGAGCCAGCAGCTGGTGACATTCCCGGGGATCTCTCACCTTGGCCTCGAAGCAGATGCCGTGCTGGAAAGCCTCCTCGTTGTGTAGAGGGATCCGCAGGTCGTGGCCATCATCCACCAGGTTGTACCGGCTCTTGGTCGGCATTGTGCGGATCCCGAGATTGTCCGCCCGGTTCCCATCCAGAGGGAGCCCCGTCCGAGCTGTGATCGGGGAGGGTCCGAGGAAGAGGAAGCACAATCCTGGAGAAGGGAGGGGGGAGGACACGGACCTTCCCACCGGGCTGGAGGGACTGACATCCCCGTACACAGTGCTGGGAGATGGGAGGAGAGGAGCCGGCCCCCCCCGACTCTGCTCTACAATGGGGGGTGTGTACAGACCGCCTCCTCCTGGAGATCCGACTTCGGGCATCGTACAACCATCATCACCCGACACCGATCATACTACACTGGGCATCGTACAACCATCATCACCCGACACCGGGCATCGTACAACCATCATCACCTGACACCGGGCATCGTACAACCATCATCACCCGACACTGATCATACTACACCGGGCATCGTACAACCATCATGACCCGACACCGGGCATCGTGCAACCATCATCACCCGACACCGATCACACTACACGGGGCACCGTACAACCATCACCACCCGACACCGATCATACTACACTGGGCATCGTACAACCATCATCACCCGACACCGGGCATCGTACAACCATCATCACCCGACACTGATCATACTACACCGGGCATCGTACAACCATCATCACCTGACACCGGGCATCGTGCAACCATCATCACCCAACACCGATCACACTACACTGGGCATCGTACAACCATCATCACCCGACACCGATCATACTACACGGGGCACCGTACAACCATCACCACCCGACACCGATCATACTACACGGGGCACCGTACAAACATCATCACCCGACACCGATCATACTACACTGGGCATCATACAACCATCATCACCCGACACCGATCATACTACACCGGGCATAGTACAACCATCATCACCCGACACCGATCATACTACACTGGGCATCGTACAACCATCATCACCCGACACCGATCATACTACACTGGGCATCGTACAACCATCATCACCTGACACCGGGCATCGTGCAACCATCATCACCCGACACCGATCACACTACACTGGGCATCGTACAACCATCATCACCCGACACCGATCATACTACACGGGGCACCGTACAACCATCACCACCCGACACCGATCATACTACAGGGGGCACCGTACAACCATCATCACCCGACACCGATCATACTACACTGGGCATCATACAACCATCATCACCCGACACCGATCATACTACACTGGGCATCGTACAACCATCATCACCCGACACCGATCATACTACACGGGGCACCGTACAACCATCACCACCCGACACCGATCATACTACACTGGGCATCGTACAACCATCATCACCCGACACCAGGCATCGTACAACCATCATCACCCGACACCGATCACACTACATGGGGCACCGTACAACCATCACCACCCGACACCGATCATACTACACGGGGCACCGTACAACCATCACCACCCGACACCGATCATACTACACGGGGCACCGTACAACCATCACCACCCGACACCGATCATACTACACTGGGCACCGTACAAACATCATCACCCGACACCGATCATACTACACTGGGCATCATACAACCATCATCACCTGACACCGGGCATCGTACAACCATCATCACCCGACACTGATCATACTACACCGGGCATCGTACAACCATCATGACCCGACACCGGGCATCGTGCAACCATCATCACCCGACACCGATCACACTACACGGGGCACCGTACAACCATCACCACCCGACACCGATCATACTACACTGGGCATCGTACAACCATCATCACCCGACACCGGGCATCGTACAACCATCATCACCCGACACCGGGCATCGTGCAACCATCATCACCCGACACCGGGCATCGTGCAACCATCATCACCCGACACCGATCATACTACACTGGGCATCGTACAACCATCATCACCCGACACCGATCATACTACACGGGGCACCGTACAACCATCACCACCCGACACCGATCATACTACACAGGGCATCGTACAACCATCATCACCCGACACCGATCATACTACACTGGGCATCGTACAACCATCACCACCCGACACCGATCATACTACACTGGGCATCGTACAACCATCATCACCCGACACCGATCATACTACACCGGGCATAGTACAACCATCATCACCCGACACCGATCATACTACACTGGGCATCGTACAACCATCATCACCTGACATCGGGCATCGTACAACCATAATCACCCGACACTGATCATACTACACCGGGCATCGTACAACCATCATCACCTGACACCGGGCATCGTGCAACCATCATCACCCGACACCGATCACACTACACTGGGCATCGTACAACCATCATCACCCGACACCGATCATACTACACGGGGCACCGTACAACCATCACCACCCGACACCGATCATACTACACGGGGCACCGTACAAACATCATCACCCGACACCGATCATACTACACTGGGCATCATACAACCATCATCACCCGACACCGATCATACTACACCGGGCATAGTACAACCATCATCACCCGACACCGATCATACTACACTGGGCATCGTACAACCATCATCACCCGACACCGATCATACTACACTGGGCATCGTACAACCATCATCACCTGACACCGGGCATCGTGCAACCATCATCACCCGACACCGATCACACTACACTGGGCATCGTACAACCATCATCACCCGACACCGATCATACTACACGGGGCACCGTACAACCATCACCACCCGACACCGATCATACTACAGGGGGCACCGTACAACCATCATCACCCGACACCGATCATACTACACTGGGCATCATACAACCATCATCACCCGACACCGATCATACTACACTGGGCATCGTACAACCATCATCACCCGACACCGATCATACTACACGGGGCACCGTACAACCATCACCACCCGACACCGATCATACTACACTGGGCATCGTACAACCATCATCACCCGACACCAGGCATCGTACAACCATCATCACCCGACACCGATCACACTACATGGGGCACCGTACAACCATCACCACCCGACACCGATCATACTACACGGGGCACCGTACAACCATCACCACCCGACACCGATCATACTACACGGGGCACCGTACAACCATCACCACGCGACACCGATCATACTACACTGGGCACCGTACAAACATCATCACCCGACACCGATCATACTACACTGGGCATCATACAACCATCATCACCTGACACCGGGCATCGTACAACCATCATCACCCGACACTGATCATACTACACCGGGCATCGTACAACCATCATGACCCGACACCGGGCATCGTGCAACCATCATCACCCGACACCGATCACACTACACGGGGCACCGTACAACCATCACCACCCGACACCGATCATACTACACGGGGCACCGTACAACCATCACCACCCGACACCGATCATACTACACTGGGCACCGTACAAACATCATCACCCGACACCGATCATACTACACTGGGCATCATACAACCATCATCACCCGACACCGATCATACTACACCGGGCATAGTACAACCATCATCACCCGACACCGATCATACTACACTGGGCATCGTACAACCATCATCACCCGACACCGATCATACTACACTGGGCATCGTACAACCATCATCACCTGACACCGGGCATCGTGCAACCATCATCACCCGACACCGATCACACTACACTGGGCATCGTACAACCATCATCACCCGACACCGATCATACTACACGGGGCACCATACAACCATCACCACCCGACACCGATCATACTACACTGGGCATCATACAACCATCATCACCCGACACCGATCATACTACACTGGGCATCGTACAACCATCATCACCCGACACCGATCATACTACACGGGGCACCGTACAACCATCACCACCCGACACCGATCATACTACACTGGGCATCGTACAACCATCATCACCCGACACCAGGCATCGTACAACCATCATCACCCGACACCGATCACACTACATGGGGCACCGTACAACCATCACCACCCGACACCGATCATACTACACGGGGCACCGTACAACCATCACCACCCGACACCGATCATACTACACGGGGCACCGTACAACCATCACCACCCGACACCGATCATACTACACTGGGCATCGTACAACCATCATGACCCGACACCGGGCATCGTGCAACCATCATCACCCGACACCGATCACACTACACGGGGCACCGTACAACCATCAGCACCCGACACCGATCATACTACACAGGGCATCGTACAACCATCATCACCCGACACCGATCATACTACACTGGGCATCGTACAACCGTCATCACCCGACACCGATCATACTACACCGGGCATAGTACAACCATCATCACCCGACACCGATCATACTACACTGGGCATCGTACAACCATCATCACCTGACACCGGGCATCGTACAACCATCATCACCCGACACTGATCATACTACACCGGGCATCGTACAACCATCATCACCTGACACCGGGCATCGTGCAACCATCATCACCCGACACCGATCACACTACACTGGGCATCGTACAACCATCATCACCCGACACCGATCATACTACACGGGGCACCGTACAACCATCACCACCCGACACCGATCATACTACACGGGGCACCGTACAAACATCATCACTAGAGATGAGCGAATCGAAGTATCCGAAGTGGAATTCGAGTCGAATTTCGGAAAAATTTCGATTCGTGCCGAATCCGAAAAACAGCCTAATTCGGACGCGCGAATCGAAATTTTTCCGAAAATGGCGGCTGACATGTGCGGCGACGGAGCGGGGATGTCGGGGAAGGCGCGCAGACAAGGCGCGCTGCCCCATAATGCATTCCTCAACGACATGTGATCGCATCAGCCAATCAGCAGCCAGCCAGCCAGCACTGTGTAATGGTCGAGGTATATATAGCGGCCATTTTGGAAATCTTCATTTGCCTGCAGTCATTGAACAGAGGCAGACCGCTCTGTACTAGGGACAGGGACAGAGTTAGGGCCACAGAAACAATACTTGGGGACAGAGAGAAGTTACTTAGGGACAGAGAACCATTACTCAGGGACACAGACTTGTTAATGAGGGCCACAGAATCGTTCTTTAGGGACAAAGAAACGCTAGTTAGGGCCACAGAATTCATACTCAGGGACAGACAGAATTGTTACTCAGTGCCAGAGAATTGTTACTTAGGGCCACAGAAACGTTATTAGGGCCACAGAATTTTTACTCAGGGACAGACAGAATTGTTACTGAGTGCCAGAGAATTGTTACTCAGGGACAGACAGAATTGTTACTGAGTGCCAGAGAATTCTTACTCAGGGCCACAGAATTCATTCTCAGGGACAGACAGAATTGTTACTCAGGGACAGACAGAATTGTTACTGAGTGCCAGAGAATTGTTACTCAGGGACAGACAGAATTGTTACTGAGTGCCAGAGAATTGTTACTCAGGGACAGACAGAATTGTTACTGAGTGCCAGAGAATTGTTACTCTCACAGACACAAAATTGTTACTTGCACAGACACAGAATTGTTACTTGCACAGACACACAATTGTTACTCAGGGCCACAGAATTCATACTCAGGGACAGACAGAATTGTTACTGAGTGCCAGAGAATTCTTACTCAGGTCCACAGAATTCATACTCAGGGACAGACAGAATTGTTACTCAGGGACAGACAGAATTGTTACTGAGTGCCAGAGAATTGTTACTCAGGGACAGACAGAATTGTTACTGAGTGCCAGAGAATTGTTACTCTCACAGACACAAAATTGTTACTTGCACAGACACAGAATTGTTACTTGCACAGACACACAATTGTTACTCAGGGCCACAGAATTCATACTCAGGGACAGACAGAATTGTTACTGAGTGCCAGAGAATTGTTACTCAGGGACAGACAGAATTGTTACTGAGTGCCAGAGAATTGTTACTCTCACAGACACAAAATTGTTACTTGCACAGACACAGAATTGTTACTTGCACAGACACACAATTGTTACTGAGTGCCAGAGAATTGTTACTCAGGGACAGACAGAATTGTTACTGAGTGCCAGAGAATTGTTACTCAGGGACAGACAGAATTGTTACTGAGTGCCAGAGAATTGTTACTCAGGGACAGACAGAATTGTTACTGAGTGCCAGAGAATTGTTACTCTCACAGACACAAAATTGTTACTTGCACAGACACAGAATTGTTACTCGCACAGAGACAGAATTGTTACTCAGGGCCACAGAATTCATACTCAGGGACAGACAGAATTGTTACTGAGTGCCAGAGAATTGTTACTCAGGGACAGACAGAATTGTTACTGAGTGCCAGAGAATTGTTACTCTCACAGACACAAAATTGTTACTTGCACAGACACAGAATTGTTACTTGCACAGACACACAATTGTTACTGAGTGCCAGAGAATTGTTACTCAGGGACAGACAGAATTGTTACTGAGTGCCAGAGAATTGTTACTCAGGGACAGACAGAATTGTTACTGAGTGCCAGAGAATTGTTACTCTCACAGACACAAAATTGTTACTTGCACAGACACAGAATTGTTACTCGCACAGAGACAGAATTGTTACTCAGGGCCACAGAATTCATACTCAGGGACAGACAGAATTGTTACTGAGTGCCAGAGAATTGTTACTCAGGGAAGACAGAATTGTTACTGAGTGCCATAGAATTGTTACTCAGGGACAGACAGAATTGTTACTGAGTGCCAGAGAATTGTTACTCTCACAGACACAAAATTGTTACTTGCACAGACACAGAATTGTTACTCGCACAGAGACAGAATTGTTACTCAGGGCCACAGAATTCATACTCAGGGACAGACAGAATTGTTACTGAGTGCCAGAGAATTGTTACTCAGGGACAGACAGAATTGTTACTGAGTGCCAGAGAATTGTTACTCTCACAGACACAAAATTGTTACTTGCACAGACACAGAATTGTTACTTGCACAGACACACAATTGTTACTGAGTGCCAGAGAATTGTTACTCAGGGACAGACAGAATTGTTACTGAGTGCCAGAGAATTGTTACTCAGGGACAGACAGAATTGTTACTGAGTGCCAGAGAATTGTTACTCAGGGACAGACAGAATTGTTACTGAGTGCCAGAGAATTGTTACTCTCACAGACACAAAATTGTTACTTGCACAGACACAGAATTGTTACTCGCACAGAGACAGAATTGTTACTCAGGGCCACAGAATTCATACTCAGGGACAGACAGAATTGTTACTGAGTGCCAGAGAATTGTTACTCAGGGACAGACAGAATTGTTACTGAGTGCCAGAGAATTGTTACTCTCACAGACACAAAATTGTTACTTGCACAGACACAGAATTGTTACTTGCACAGACACACAATTGTTACTGAGTGCCAGAGAATTGTTACTCAGGGACAGACAGAATTGTTACTGAGTGCCAGAGAATTGTTACTCAGGGACAGACAGAATTGTTACTGAGTGCCAGAGAATTGTTACTCAGGGACAGACAGAATTGTTACTGAGTGCCAGAGAATTGTTACTCTCACAGACACAAAATTGTTACTTGCACAGACACAGAATTGTTACTCGCACAGAGACAGAATTGTTACTCAGGGCCACAGAATTCATACTCAGGGACAGACAGAATTGTTACTGAGTGCCAGAGAATTGTTACTCAGGGACAGACAGAATTGTTACTGAGTGCCAGAGAATTGTTACTCTCACAGACACAAAATTGTTACTTGCACAGACACAGAATTGTTACTTGCACAGACACACAATTGTTACTGAGTGCCAGAGAATTGTTACTCAGGGACAGACAGAATTGTTACTGAGTGCCAGAGAATTGTTACTCAGGGACAGACAGAATTGTTACTGAGTGCCAGAGAATTGTTACTCAGGGACAGACAGAATTGTTACTGAGTGCCAGAGAATTGTTACTCTCACAGACACAAAATTGTTACTTGCACAGACACAGAATTGTTACTCGCACAGAGACAGAATTGTTACTCAGGGCCACAGAATTCATACTCAGGGACAGACAGAATTGTTACTGAGTGCCAGAGAATTGTTACTCAGGGACAGACAGAATTGTTACTGAGTGCCAGAGAATTGTTACTCTCACAGACACAAAATTGTTACTTGCACAGACACAGAATTGTTACTTGCACAGACACACAATTGTTACTCAGGGCCACAGAATTCATACTCAGGGACAGACAGAATTGTTACTGAGTGCCAGAGAATTCTTACTCAGGGCCACAGAATTCATACTCAGGGACAGACAGAATTGTTACTCAGGGACAGACAGAATTGTTACTGAGTGCCAGAGAATTGTTACTCAGGGACAGACAGAATTGTTACTGAGTGCCAGAGAATTGTTACTCTCACAGACACAAAATTGTTACTTGCACAGACACAGAATTGTTACTTGCACAGACACACAATTGTTACTCAGGGCCACAGAATTCATACTCAGGGACAGACAGAATTGTTACTGAGTGCCAGAGAATTGTTACTCAGGGACACCTAATCGTTGAATTAAATAGTATGTCAGACAACATGCAGAGGAGTGGCAGAGGAGGCAATGTTTTAGGAGCGAGCAGACGTGGCAGCAGAGGAAGGGGTCGAGGCAGCAGTATTCGCAGCCAGAGGCCAGTGCTCCCGGTGTCATCCAGCGGTCGTGTCTCCACCGACAACCCTGCCGTCATTGATTGGTTGGCTCGGTCGTCTTCCTCTTCCCAGGTCACCTCTGACACCTACAGCCAACGGTCGGTGGGTACGTCAGACACAACCGTTAGTTGGCATGGCCCGGGACCAAGCCCACTGAAATCACGTGTCCTCTACCTGCCCCTGTCCTTTGCTGTTCCCTCACCAAGCGAAGTATCGCATGCTGTGGGCTCAGCCCCACTGTACAGTGAGGAAGAGCTAACAGAGGGCGGTCAGGAACGGGGGGAGACATCGGCCTTTTCAGCAGCCAAGCGAACAAGTACTGGCGAGGAGAGTGGCTCGGTAGCCGGTCTAGAGACAGGTCTGTCTCCTGACCCAGACGCAGCCGAGGGGGCTAGTAGTGAGGCGGAGACCCTACTTGATGATGAGGAGGTTGATCGCACTTGGCAGCCTCGTCGTCATCAGGCAATTTCTTCCGCATCATCAGGAGAAGAGGGTGGCAGCTTGGCAGCGAGCAAAACAGTCGGTGGGTTGCCCAGGAGACAGCAGCAGGGTCGCATCAGTGTCAGTGGAGCCAAACGTCCACGGAGTAGAGCACCAGCTCCACTGCAGCCTACCACCACGGCCAGTAGTGGTGCCGGTGCGCACGGAGGAAGTAGCAGTCAGCCAGTGAAGAGTAGCGGGGGCAAAGTTTCCTACTCGGTGGTGTGGCAATTTTTCCTCAAGCCGCCCGAGGAAGTAAACGTAGCCGTATGTCGACTATGTGGCCAGAAATGCAAGCGTGGCCAGGGGGCCCATGTTGGGACTACAGCGTTGCGTCAGCATATGCAGCGTCACCATTCGGTGGCCTGGGAAAACCGTGATAAACATACGGCGGTTCTGCCTGCCCCAGCCCCCGCTCCATCACCCGCTCCGTTACTTGCTCCGTCACCCGACGTCGTCAATCGCCCTCTATCAGCCAGTCAAGGCTCCAACACCTCTGCTGAGGGGAGTTGTCGCTCATTGGCATCTTCCGCTCGTTCAGATGCTCCTTCTCCTGCTACTCCTCTTCTCGGATTCCGTCAACAGTCTTTCTTGGAATCCGTATCCAAGAGACAACAGTTTGCGAGCACGCACCCGACGGTGCAAAAGCTGAACGTCCTCCTGTCCAAGTTGCTGGTGCTGCAGTCCCTCCCTTTCCAACTGGTGGACTCAGCACCTTTCCGAGAAATGATGGCTTGTGCCGCGCCGCGGTGGAGAGTGCCAAGCCGTCATTTCTTTGCCCAAAAGGCAGTGCCAGCCCTGCATTCACATGTAGAAGAGATGGTGGGCCAGTCTTTGAGCATGTCGGTCTCTGCCAAAGTGCACGGCAGCGCCGACGTGTGGAGCTGTAACTACGGTCAGGGACAGTACATGTCATTTACGGCCCACTGGGTGAACGTGGTGCCGGCACAGCCGCACCAGCAACTTGGACAGGTCACGACGCTTTTGCCTCCACGTTTGCACGTCCTTGGTCCAGCAAGCATGTCCGCCTCTACCACCTCTTTTTCCGCCGTGTCCTCAGCCGCCACCCCCGTGCCAAGTCCCATTACCCGACCGGCATATCACATGTGCAGGGCGCAACGGTGTCACGCTGTGCTGCACCTGGTATGCCTTGGCGAACGTAGTCACACAGGGGAGGAACTGCTGAGTGTAATGAACAGAGAAATCGACAGATGGCTGTCTCCGCGCAAACTAAAAATCGGAACCATGTTGACTGACAACGGAAAGAACATGGTGTCTGCTCTGCGTCAAGGAAGGTTGTGCCATGCGCCATGCATGGCTCACGTGTTCAATCTGGTTGTCAAGCGGTTCCTAAAATCCACCATCCCACTGCAAGACATCCTTAAAATGTCACGTAAACTGTGCATGCATTTCAGCCATTCCTACACCGCAAAGAACACCCTCATTGAGCTGCAGCGGCAGAACGGAATTCCACAGCATCGCCTGATCTGCGACGTTGCAACAAGGTGGAATTCAACCCTACACATGTTAGACCGCCTTTACGAGCAGCGAAAGGCCATCACCGATTTCCTGATGTTACAAGCGGATAAAGGTACTCCCCTGTGTAACTTAGATGTCAGCCATTGGCAGCTCATGCGTGACACCTGCCGCTTGCTCAGGCCCTTTGAGGAGGCCACGCTATTCGTGAGTCGGCAGGACTATGGGATGAACGACGTCATTCCTCTGTTGCACGTCCTGGAACAAATGCTGTTAACAATGGCTGGTCAGGGTGCGGTAGACGTGGCGCACAGATCTCAACGCCACATGACCCCTGTGGGGGCAGGACAGGAAGAAGAGGAGGAGGTAGAGGAGGACATTTGTGCTCAGGAATTATTGAGTGAAATGGGTGGTTTTTCCACTCAGCGGACAGGAGTGGAGGAGCAGGAGCATCTGGTAGAGGAGGAGGAGGAGGAGACAGAGGACCCAGACGCACCGTGGCAGTATGCTGTGGAGATGGAGGCAGGGAGTCCCTCGCATTCCTTGGCACAAATGGCCCATAGCATGCTCGGTTGCTTGCGTAGCGACAGCCGAATAATAACCATCAGACAGAGGGATGACTTTTGGCTGTCCACCTTGTTGGACCCTCGCTACCGGTCCAAAATGGTGGCCTTTTTCACACCTGCTGAGAGGGAGGCCAAAATTACGTACTATAAAAACCACCTATGTAGTCAGTTGGTCTCTGCCTTTGTGCGCCAACGTCCATCCTCAGACACTGTGGGCCCTGTGCGCTCGCGTTCCGCTGGCATGGCAGCAGGGGAGGGGTGGGGTGGTAGGAGCAGTGGCAGCTCCACCAGCAGCGGCTGCCTCAGTCTGCAGTCGATGATGAGTAGCTTTCTTCACCAGCGCAGTGAGGAAACTACTAACCAGCCGCAGCAGCAGCAGCAGCATCAGGTGGACCTGGAGCAGGAGCTCAAACAACAGGCTTGGGCCTACTTGGACAGCACCCTGCCAACCGAGGTAGACAATCCCCTTGACTACTGGGCAACGAAACTTGACCTTTGGCCCCAACTAGCTGAATTTGCCCTTGAAAGGCTGTCATGCCCGGCCAGTAGCGTGGCATCGGAGCGCGTGTTTAGTGCGGCAGGAGGTATTGTAACTCCGCGGAGGACACGACTGTCCACCCAAAGTGTGGAGAGACTCACGTTTGTGAAAATGAATCAGGCGTGGATTAGTCTGGATTTCAAACCACCAGTTCCTGACACAACTGACTAAATCCGCCATGAATCATGCCTCAAACATGTGCCACTTTCAGGTCTCCTCACACTGCTGGTGTGTTGAATTTTTTGACATAGGGTGCTGGCAGATTACGGGCCTCCTATAGCTGCTGCCAGGCCCCTAATCTGCCATAGGCCCCTATATACCGCCTCCTCCTGCTGCTGCCAGGTCCAGAGTCTCTCATGGGTCCCTGTACGGCCTCCCATTGCTGCTGTCTCCATCGCCACACTCTGCTGCCATGTGCCACTTTCAGGTCTCTTCACACTGCTGGTGTGTTAAATTTTTTGACATAGGGTGCAGGCAGATTACGGGCCTCACATAGCTGCTGCCAGGCCCCTAATCTGCCATGGGCCCCTATATACCACCTCCTCCTGCTGCTGCCAGGTCCAGAGTCTCTCATGGGTCCCTGTACGGCCTCCCATTGCTGCTGTCTCCATCGCCACACTCTGCTGCCATGTGCCACTTTCAGGTCTCTTCACACTGCTGGTGTGTAAAATTTTTTGACATAGGGTGCTGCAAGATAACGGGCCTCACATAGCTGCTGCCAGGCCCCTAATCTGCCATGGGCCCCAATATACCGCCTCCTCATGCTGCTGCCAGGTCCAGAGTCTCTCATGGGTCCCTGTACGGCCTCCCATTGCTGCTGTCTCCATCGCCACACTCTGCTGCCATGTGCCACTTTCAGGTCTCTTCACACTGCTGGTGTGTTAAATTTTTTGACATAGGGTGCTGCAAGATAACGGGCCTCACATAGCTGCTGCCAGGCCCCTAATCTGCCATGGGCCCCTATATACCGCCTCCTCATGCTGCTGCCAAGTCCAGAGTCTGTCATGGTCCCTGTACGGCCTCCCATTGCTGCTGTCTCCATCGCCACACTCTGCTGCCATGTGCCACTTTCAGGTCTCTTCACACTGCTGGTGTGTTAAATTTTTTGACATAGGGTGCAGGCAGATTACGGGCCTCACATAGCTGCTGCCAGGCCCCTAATCTGCCATGGGCCCCTATATACCACCTCCTCCTGCTGCTGCCAGGTCCAGAGTCTCTCATGGGTCCCTGTACGGCCTCCCATTGCTGCTGTCTCCATCGCCACACTCTGCTGCCATGTGCCACTTTCAGGTCTCTTCACACTGCTGGTGTGTTAAATTTTTTGACATAGGGTGCAGGCAGATTACGGGCCTCACATAGCTGCTGCCAGGCCCCTAATCTGCCATGGGCCCCTATATACCACCTCCTCCTGCTGCTGCCAGGTCCAGAGTCTCTCATGGGTCCCTGTACGGCCTCCCATTGCTGCTGTCTCCATCGCCACACTCTGCTGCCATGTGCCACTTTCAGGTCTCTTCACACTGCTGGTGTGTTAAATTTTTTGACATAGGGTGCAGGCAGATTACGGGCCTCACATAGCTGCTGCCAGGCCCCTAATCTGCCATGGGCCCCTATATACCGCCTCCTCCTGCTGCTGCCAGGTCCAGAGTCTCTCATGGGTCCCTGTACGGCCTCCCATTGCTGCTGTCTCCATCGCCACACTCTGCTGCCATGTGCCACTTTCAGGTCTCTTCACACTGCTGGTGTGTAAAATTTTTTGACATAGGGTGCTGCAAGATAACGGGCCTCACATAGCTGCTGCCAGGCCCCTAATCTGCCATGGGCCCCTATATACCGCCTCCTCATGCTGCTGCCAAGTCCAGAGTCTGTCATGGTCCCTGTACGGCCTCCCATTGCTGCTGTCTCCATCGCCACACTCTGCTGCCATGTGCCACTTTCAGGTCTCTTCACACTGCTGGTGTGTTAAATTTTTTGACATAGGGTGCTGGCAGATTACGGGCCTCCTATAGCTGCTGCCAGGCCCCTAATCTGCCATGGGCCCCTATATACCGCCTCCTCATGCTGCTGCCAAGTCCAGAGTCTGTCATGGTCCCTGTACGGCCTCCCATTGCTGCTGTCTCCATCGCCACACTCTGCTGCCATGTGCCACTTTCAGGTCTCTTCACACTGCTGGTGTGTTAAATTTTTTGACATAGGGTGCAGGCAGATTACGGGCCTCACATAGCTGCTGCCAGGCCCCTAATCTGCCATGGGCCCCTATATACCGCCTCCTCCTGCTGCTGCCAGGTCCAGAGTCTCTCATGGGTCCCTGTACGGCCTCCCATTGCTGCTGTCTCCATCGCCACACTCTGCTGCCATGTGCCACTTTCAGGTCTCTTCACACTGCTGGTGTGTTAAATTTTTTGACATAGGGTGCTGCAAGATAACGGGCCTCACATAGCTGCTGCCAGGCCCCTAATCTGCCATGGGCCCCTATATACCGCCTCCTCATGCTGCTGCCAAGTCCAGAGTCTGTCATGGTCCCTGTACGGCCTCCCATTGCTGCTGTCTCCATCGCCACACTCTGCTGCCATGTGCCACTTTCAGGTCTCTTCACACTGCTGGTGTGTTAAATTTTTTGACATAGGGTGCAGGCAGATTACGGGCCTCACATAGCTGCTGCCAGGCCCCTAATCTGCCATGGGCCCCTATATACCGCCTCCTCCTGCTGCTGCCAGGTCCAGAGTCTCTCATGGGTCCCTGTACGGCCTCCCATTGCTGCTGTCTCCATCGCCACACTCTGCTGCCATGTGCCACTTTCAGGTCTCTTCACACTGCTGGTGTGTTAAATTTTTTGACATAGGGTGCAGGCAGATTACGGGCCTCACATAGCTGCTGCCAGGCCCCTAATCTGCCATGGGCCCCTATATACCGCCTCCTCCTGCTGCTGCCAGGTCCAGAGTCTCTCATGGGTCCCTGTACGGCCTCCCATTGCTGCTGTCTCCATCGCCACACTCTGCTGCCATGTGCCACTTTCAGGTCTCTTCACACTGCTGGTGTGTTAAATTTTTTGACATAGGGTGCTGCAAGATAACGGGCCTCACATAGCTGCTGCCAGGCCCCTAATCTGCCATGGGCCCCTATATACCGCCTCCTCATGCTGCTGCCAAGTCCAGAGTCTGTCATGGTCCCTGTACGGCCTCCCATTGCTGCTGTCTCCATCGCCACACTCTGCTGCCATGTGCCACTTTCAGGTCTCTTCACACTGCTGGTGTGTTAAATTTTTTGACATAGGGTGCAGGCAGATTACGGGCCTCACATAGCTGCTGCCAGGCCCCTAATCTGCCATGGGCCCCTATATACCGCCTCCTCCTGCTGCTGCCAGGTCCAGAGTCTCTCATGGGTCCCTGTACGGCCTCCCATTGCTGCTGTCTCCATCGCCACACTCTGCTGCCATGTGCCACTTTCAGGTCTCTTCACACTGCTGGTGTGTTAAATTTTTTGACATAGGGTGCAGGCAGATTACGGGCCTCACATAGCTGCTGCCAGGCCCCTAATCTGCCATGGGCCCCTATATACCGCCTCCTCCTGCTGCTGCCAGGTCCAGAGTCTCTCATGGGTCCCTGTACGGCCTCCCATTGCTGCTGTCTCCATCGCCACACTCTGCTGCCATGTGCCACTTTCAGGTCTCTTCACACTGCTGGTGTGTTAAATTTTTTGACATAGGGTGCAGGCAGATTACGGGCCTCACATAGCTGCTGCCAGGCCCCTAATCTGCCATGGGCCCCTATATACCACCTCCTCCTGCTGCTGCCAGGTCCAGAGTCTCTCATGGGTCCCTGTACGGCCTCCCATTGCTGCTGTCTCCATCGCCACACTCTGCTGCCATGTGCCACTTTCAGGTCTCTTCACACTGCTGGTGTGTTAAATTTTTTGACATAGGGTGCTGCAAGATAACGGGCCTCACATAGCTGCTGCCAGGCCCCTAATCTGCCATGGGCCCCTATATACCGCCTCCTCATGCTGCTGCCAAGTCCAGAGTCTGTCATGGTCCCTGTACGGCCTCCCATTGCTGCTGTCTCCATCGCCACACTCTGCTGCCATGTGCCACTTTCAGGTCTCTTCACACTGCTGGTGTGTTAAATTTTTTGACATAGGGTGCTGGCAGATTACGGGCCTCCTATAGCTGCTGCCAGGCCCCTAATCTGCCATGGGCCCCTATATACCGCCTCCTCATGCTGCTGCCAAGTCCAGAGTCTGTCATGGTCCCTGTACGGCCTCCCATTGCTGCTGTCTCCATCGCCACACTCTGCTGCCATGTGCCACTTTCAGGTCTCTTCACACTGCTGGTGTGTTAAATTTTTTGACATAGGGTGCAGGCAGATTACGGGCCTCACATAGCTGCTGCCAGGCCCCTAATCTGCCATGGGCCCCTATATACCGCCTCCTCCTGCTGCTGCCAGGTCCAGAGTCTCTCATGGGTCCCTGTACGGCCTCCCATTGCTGCTGTCTCCATCGCCACACTCTGCTGCCATGTGCCACTTTCAGGTCTCTTCACACTGCTGGTGTGTTAAATTTTTTGACATAGGGTGCAGGCAGATTACGGGCCTCACATAGCTGCTGCCAGGCCCCTAATCTGCCATGGGCCCCTATATACCACCTCCTCCTGCTGCTGCCAGGTCCAGAGTCTCTCATGGGTCCCTGTACGGCCTCCCATTGCTGCTGTCTCCATCGCCACACTCTGCTGCCATGTGCCACTTTCAGGTCTCTTCACACTGCTGGTGTGTTAAATTTTTTGACATAGGGTGCTGCAAGATAACGGGCCTCACATAGCTGCTGCCAGGCCCCTAATCTGCCATGGGCCCCTATATACCGCCTCCTCATGCTGCTGCCAAGTCCAGAGTCTGTCATGGTCCCTGTACGGCCTCCCATTGCTGCTGTCTCCATCGCCACACTCTGCTGCCATGTGCCACTTTCAGGTCTCTTCACACTGCTGGTGTGTTAAATTTTTTGACATAGGGTGCTGGCAGATTACGGGCCTCCTATAGCTGCTGCCAGGCCCCTAATCTGCCATGGGCCCCTATATACCGCCTCCTCATGCTGCTGCCAAGTCCAGAGTCTGTCATGGTCCCTGTACGGCCTCCCATTGCTGCTGTCTCCATCGCCACACTCTGCTGCCATGTGCCACTTTCAGGTCTCTTCACACTGCTGGTGTGTTAAATTTTTTGACATAGGGTGCAGGCAGATTACGGGCCTCACATAGCTGCTGCCAGGCCCCTAATCTGCCATGGGCCCCTATATACCGCCTCCTCCTGCTGCTGCCAGGTCCAGAGTCTCTCATGGGTCCCTGTACGGCCTCCCATTGCTGCTGTCTCCATCGCCACACTCTGCTGCCATGTGCCACTTTCAGGTCTCTTCACACTGCTGGTGTGTTAAATTTTTTGACATAGGGTGCTGGCAGATTACGGGCCTCCTATAGCTGCTGCCAGGCCCCTAATCTGCCATGGGCCCCTATATACCGCCTCCTCATGCTGCTGCCAAGTCCAGAGTCTGTCATGGTCCCTGTACGGCCTCCCATTGCTGCTGTCTCCATCGCCACACTCTGCTGCCATGTGCCACTTTCAGGTCTCTTCACACTGCTGGTGTGTTAAATTTTTTGACATAGGGTGCAGGCAGATTACGGGCCTCACATAGCTGCTGCCAGGCCCCTAATCTGCCATGGGCCCCTATATACCGCCTCCTCCTGCTGCTGCCAGGTCCAGAGTCTCTCATGGGTCCCTGTACGGCCTCCCATTGCTGCTGTCTCCATCGCCACACTCTGCTGCCATGTGCCACTTTCAGGTCTCTTCACACTGCTGGTGTGTTAAATTTTTTGACATAGGGTGCAGGCAGATTACGGGCCTCACATAGCTGCTGCCAGGCCCCTAATCTGCCATGGGCCCCTATATACCGCCTCCTCCTGCTGCTGCCAGGTCCAGAGTCTCTCATGGGTCCCTGTACGGCCTCCCATTGCTGCTGTCTCCATCGCCACACTCTGCTGCCATGTGCCACTTTCAGGTCTCTTCACACTGCTGGTGTGTTAAATTTTTTGACATAGGGTGCAGGCAGATTACGGGCCTCACATAGCTGCTGCCAGGCCCCTAATCTGCCATGGGCCCCTATATACCACCTCCTCCTGCTGCTGCCAGGTCCAGAGTCTCTCATGGGTCCCTGTACGGCCTCCCATTGCTGCTGTCTCCATCGCCACACTCTGCTGCCATGTGCCACTTTCAGGTCTCTTCACACTGCTGGTGTGTAAAATTTTTTGACATAGGGTGCTGCAAGATAACGGGCCTCACATAGCTGCTGCCAGGCCCCTAATCTGCCATGGGCCCCTATATACCGCCTCCTCATGCTGCTGCCAAGTCCAGAGTCTGTCATGGTCCCTGTACGGCCTCCCATTGCTGCTGTCTCCATCGCCACACTCTGCTGCCATGTGCCACTTTCAGGTCTCTTCACACTGCTGGTGTGTTAAATTTTTTGACATAGGGTGCTGGCAGATTACGGGCCTCCTATAGCTGCTGCCAGGCCCCTAATCTGCCATGGGCCCCTATATACCGCCTCCTCATGCTGCTGCCAAGTTCAGAGTCTGTCATGGGTCCCTGTACGGCCTCCCATTGCTGCTGTCTCCATCGCCACACTCTGCTGCCATGTGCCACTTTCAGGTCTCTTCACACTGCTGGTGTGTTAAATTTTTTGACATAGGGTGCAGGCAGATTACGGGCCTCACATAGCTGCTGCCAGGCCCCTAATCTGCCATGGGCCCCTATATACCGCCTCCTCCTGCTGCTGCCAGGTCCAGAGTCTCTCATGGGTCCCTGTACGGCCTCCCATTGCTGCTGTCTCCATCGCCACACTCTGCTGCCATGTGCCACTTTCAGGTCTCTTCACACTGCTGGTGTGTTAAATTTTTTGACATAGGGTGCTGCAAGATAACGGGCCTCACATAGCTGCTGCCAGGCCCCTAATCTGCCATGGGCCCCTATATACCGCCTCCTCATGCTGCTGCCAAGTCCAGAGTCTGTCATGGTCCCTGTACGGCCTCCCATTGCTGCTGTCTCCATCGCCACACTCTGCTGCCATGTGCCACTTTCAGGTCTCTTCACACTGCTGGTGTGTTAAATTTTTTGACATAGGGTGCAGGCAGATTACGGGCCTCACATAGCTGCTGCCAGGCCCCTAATCTGCCATGGGCCCCTATATAACGCCTCCTCATGCTGCTGCCAAGTTCAGAGTCTGTCATGGGTCCCTGTACGGCCTCCCATTGCTGCTGTCTCCATCGCCACACTCTGCCATGTGCCACTTTCAGGTCTCCTCACACTGCTGGTGTGTTGAATTTTTTGACATAGGGTGCTGGCAGATTACGGGCCTCCTATAGCTGCTGCCAGGCCCCTAATCTGCCATAAGCCCCTATATACCGCCTCCTCATGCTGCTGCCAAGTCCAGAGTCTGTCATGGGTCCCTGTACGGCCTCCCATTGCTGCTGTCTCCATCGCCACACTCTGCCATGTGCCACTTTCAGGTCTCCTCACACACTGCTGGTGTGTTGAATTTTTTGACATAGGGTGCTGGCAGATTACGGGCCTCCTATAGCTGCTGCCAGGCCCCTAATCTGCCGTAGGCCCCTATATACCGCCTCCTCATGCTGCTGCCAGGTCCAGAGTCTCTCATGGGTCCCTGTACGGCCTCCCATTGCTGCTGTCTCCATCGCCACACTCTGCCATGTGCCACTTTCAGGTCTCCTCACACTGCTGGTGTGTTCCATTTTTTGTCATAGGGTGCTGGCAGATTATGGGCCTCCCATAACTGCTGCCAGGCCCCTAATCTGCCATGGGCCCCTATACCGACTCCTCATGCTGTGACGTTGCAACAAGGTGGAATTCAACCCTACATATGTTAGACCGCCTTTACGAACAGCAAAAGGCCATCACAGATTTCCTGATGTTAAAAGCAGATAAAGGTACTCCCTGTGTAACTTAGATGTCAGCCATTGGCAGCTCATGCGTGACACCTGCGCTTGCTCAGGCCCTTTGAGGAGGCCACGCTATTCGTGAGTCGGCAGGACTATGGGATGAACGACGTCATTCCTCTGTTGCACGTCCTGGAACAAATGCTGTTAACAATGGCTGGTCAGGGTGCGGTAGACGTGGCGCACAGATCTCAACGCCACATGGCCCCTGTGGGGGCAGGACTGGAAGAAGAGGAGGAGGTAGAGGAGGACATTGGTGCTCAGGAATTATTGAGTGAAATGGGTGGTTTTTCCACTCAGCGGACAGGAGTGGAGGAGCAGGAGCATCTGGTAGAGGAGGAGGAAGAGGAGACAGAGGACCTAGACGCACCGTGGCAGTATGCTGTGGAGATGGAGGCAGGGAGTCCCTCGCATTCCTTGGCACAAATGGCCCATAGCATGCTCGGTTGCTTGCGTAGCGACAGCCGAATAATAACCATCAGACAGAGGGATGACTTTTGGCTGTCCACCTTGTTGGACCCTCGCTACCGTTCAAAAATGGTGGCCTTTTTCACACCTGCTGAGAGGGAGGCCAAAATAACGTACTATAAAAAACACCTATGTAGTCAGCTGGTCTCTGCCTGTCTGCGCCAACGTCCATCCTCAGACACTGTGGGCCCTGTGCGCTCGTGTTCCGCTGCCATGGCAGCAGGGGAGGGGTGGGGTGGTAGGAGCAGTGGCAGCTCCACCAGCAGCGGCTGCCTCAGTCTGCAGTCGATGATGAGTAGCTTTCTTCACCAGCGCAGTGAGGAAACTACTAACCAGCCGCAGCAGCAGCAGCAGCATCAGGTGGACCTGGAGCAGGACCTCAAACAACAGGCTTAGGCCTACTTGGACAGCACCCTGCCAACCGAGGTAGACAATCCCCTTGACTACTGGGCAACGAAACTTGACCTTTGGCCCCAACTAGCTGAATTTGCCCTTGAAAGGCTGTCATGCCCGGCCAGTAGCGTGGCATCGGAGCGCGTGTTTAGTGCGGCAGGAGGTATTGCAACTCCGCGGAGGACACGACTGTCCACCCAAAGTGTGGAGAGACTGACGTTTGTGAAAATGAATCAGGCGTGGATTAGTCTGGATTTCAAACCACCAGTTCCTGACACAACTGACTAAATCCGCCATGAATCATGCCCCAAACATGTGCCACTTTCAGGTCTCCTCACACTGCTGGTGTGTTCCATTTTTTGTCATAGGGTGCTGGCAGATTACGGGCCTCCCATAGCTGCTGCCAGGCCCCTAATCTGCCATGGGCCCCTATACCGCCTCCTCATGCTGCTGCCAAGTCCAGAGTCTCTCATGGGTCCCTGTACGGCCTCCCATTGCTGCTGCCTCCATCGCCACACTCTGCCATGTGCCACTTTCAGGTCTCCTCACACTGCTGGTGTGTTCCATTTTTTGTCATAGGGTGCTGGCAGATTACGGGCCTCCCATAGCTGCTGCCAGGCCCCTAATCTGCCATGGGCCCCTATACCGCCTCCTCATGCTGCTGCCAGGTCCAGAGTCTCTCATGGGTCCCTGTACGGCCTCCCATTGCTGCTGTCTCCATCGCCACACTCTGCCATGTGCCACTTTCAGGTCTCCTCACACTGCTGGTGGGTTCCATTTTTTGTCATAGGGTGCTGGCAGATTACGGGCCTCCCATAGCTGCTGCCAGGCCCGTAATCTGCCATGGGCCCCCGTACCGACTCCTCATGCTGCTGCCAGGCCCGTAATCTGTCATGGGCCACTGTTGTCGCTTGTTGGCATATTCCGCTCGTTCAGATGCTCCTTCTCCTGCTACTCCTCTTCACGGATTCCGTCAGCAGTCTTTCTTGGAATCCGTTTCCAAGAGACAACAGTTTGCGAGCACGCACCCGACGGTGCAGAAGCTGAACGTCCTCCTGTCCAAGTTGCTGCTGCCAGGCTCGTAATCTGTCATGCGCCCCTGTACCGCCTCCTCATGCTGCTGCCAGGTCCAGAGTGTGTCATGGGCCCCCGTACCGACTCCTCATGCTGCTGCCAGGCCCGTAATCTGTCATGGGCCCCTGTACCGCCTCCCCATGCTGCTGCCAGGTCCAGAGTGTGTCATGGGTCCCTGTACGGCCTCCCATTGCTGCTGCCAGGCCCGTAATCTGCCATGGGCCCCTGTACCGACTCCTCATGCTGCTGCCAGGCCCGTAATCTGTCATGGGCCCCTGTACCGCCTCCTCATGCTGCTGCCAGGTCCAGAGTGTGTCATGGGTCCCTGTACGGCCTCCCATTGCTGCTGTCTCTATCGCCACACTCTGCCATGTGCCACTTTCAGGTCTCCTCACACTGCTGGTGGTTTCCATTTTTGTCATAGGGTGCTGTATGGCCTCCCATTGCTGCTGCCTCCACCGCCACACTGTGGCTCCACACTCTGGTTTTGGCCCCGTGACTGCCCAAATGAGTGAAGTGTGCGGTGATTCTAAGATCGACGGCACTCATCTGCATGTCATACTGACTGACAGTATTATTTCTCTTCCCCAGCAGACTCCAAGGGCATTTAAATTAAAGGTACAGTGTTCTGCACTAATATTAAGTCTCTCTGAAGCCTAGAAACACCCTTTTTTAAGTTAAATTCACAGCGAATTTATTCGACTCGAATCGAATATTGTCCACGAATTCGCCGAATCAGTCGAATCGAATTTTTCATTTCTTCGCTCATCTCTAATCATCACCCGACACCGATCATACTACACTGGGCATCATACAACCATCATCACCCGACACCGATCATACTACACCGGGCATAGTACAACCATCATCACCCGACACCGATCATACTACACTGGGCATCGTACAACCATCATCACCCGACACCGATCATACTACACTGGGCATCGTACAACCATCATCACCTGACACCGGGCATCGTGCAACCATCATCACCCGACACCGATCACACTACACTGGGCATCGTACAACCATCATCACCCGACACCGATCATACTACACGGGGCACCGTACAACCATCACCACCCGACACCGATCATACTACAGGGGGCACCGTACAACCATCATCACCCGACACCGATCATACTACACTGGGCATCATACAACCATCATCACCCGACACCGATCATACTACACTGGGCATCGTACAACCATCATCACCCGACACCGATCATACTACACGGGGCACCGTACAACCATCACCACCCGACACCGATCATACTACACTGGGCATCGTACAACCATCATCACCCGACACCAGGCATCGTACAACCATCATCACCCAACACCGATCACACTACATGGGGCACCGTACAACCATCACCACCCGACACCGATCATACTACACGGGGCACCGTACAACCATCACCACCCGACACCGATCATACTACACGGGGCACCGTACAACCATCACCACCCGACACCGATCATACTACACTGGGCATCGTACAACCATCATGACCCGACACCGGGCATCGTGCAACCATCATCACCCGACACCGATCACACTACACGGGGCACCGTACAACCATCACCACCCGACACCGATCATACTACACGGGGCACCGTACAACCATCACCACCCGACACCGATCATACTACACGGGGCACCGTACAACCATCACCATCCGACACCAATCATACTACACGGGGCACCGTACAACCATCATCACTCGACACCGATAATACTACACGGGGCACCGTACAACCATCACCACCCGACACCGATCATACTACACGGGGCACCGTACAACCATCACCACCCGACACCGATCATACTACACGGGGCACCGTACAACCATCACCACCCGACACCGATCATACTACACGGGGCACCGTACAACCATCATCACCCGACACCGATAATACTACACGGGGCACCGTACAACCATCACCACCCGACACCGATCATACTACACGAGGCACCGTACAACCATCACCACCCGACACCGATCATACTACACGGGGCACCGTACAACCATCACCACCGGACACCGATCATATTACACAGGGCACCGTACAACCATCACCACCGGACACCGATCATACTACACAGGGCATCGTACAACCATCATCATCCGACTCCGGGCATCGTTCAACCATCACCACCCGACACCTATCATACTACACAGGGCATCGTACAACCATCATCACCCAACACCGATCATACTACACAGGGCACTGTACAACCATCACCACCGGACACCGATCATACTACACTGGGCGTCGTACAACCGTCACCACACGACACCGATCATACTACATAGGGCATCGTACAACCATCACCACCCGACACCGAGCATCGTACAACCATCATCACCCGACACCGATCATACTACATAGGGCATCGTACAACCATCACCCGACACCGATCATACTGCACTGGGCGTCGTACAACCGTCACCACATGACACCGTTCATACTACATAGGGCATCGTACAAATATCACCTCCCGACACCGAGCATCGTACAACCATCTTCACCCGACACCGATCATACTACATAGGGCATCGTACAACCATCGCCCGACACCGATCATACTACACAGGGCATCGTACAACCATCACCACCCGACACCGATCATACTACACAGGGCATCGTACAACCATCATCACCCGACACCGATCATACTACACCGGGCACCGTACAACCATCACCACCCGACACCGATCATACTACACAGGGCATCGTACAACCATCATCACCCGACACCGATCATACTACACAGGGCATCGTACAACCATTATCACCCGACACCGATCATACTACACGGGGCATCGTACAACCATTATCACCCGACACCGATCATACTACACGGGGCACCGTACAACCATCACCACCGGACACCGATCATACTACACAGGGCATCGTACAACCATCATCATCCGACTCCGGGCATCGTACAATCATCACCAACCTACACCGATCATACTACACAGGGCATCGTACAACCATCATCACCAAACACCGATCATACTACACAGGGCACTGTACAACCATCACCACCGGACACCGATCATACTACACTGGGCGTCGTACAACCGTCACCACACGACACCGATCATACTACATAGGGCATCGTACAACCATCACCACCCGACACCGATCATACTACATAGGGCATCGTACAACCATCACCCGACACCGATCATACTGCACTGGGCGTCGTACAACCGTCACCACATGACACCGTTCATACTACATAGGGCATCGTACAACCATCATCACTCGACACCGATAATACTACACGGGGCACCGTACAACCATCACCACCCGACACCGATCATACTACACGGGGCACCGTACAACCATCACCACCCGACACCGATCATACTACACGGGGCACCGTACAACCATCACCACCCGACACCGATCATACTACACGGGGCACCGTACAACCATCATCACCCGACACCGATAATACTACACGGGGCACCGTACAACCATCACCACCCGACACCGATCATACTACACGAGGCACCGTACAACCATCACCACCCGACACCGATCATACTACACGGGGCACCGTGCAACCATCACCACCCGACACCGATCATACTACACGGGGCACCGTGCAACCATCACCACCCGACACCGATCATACTACACGGGGCACCGTACAACCATCACCACCGGACACCGATCATATTACACAGGGCACCGTACAACCATCACCACCGGACACCGATCATACTACACAGGGCATCGTACAACCATCATCATCCGACTCCGGGCATCGTTCAACCATCACCACCCGACACCTATCATACTACACAGGGCATCGTACAACCATCATCACCCAACACCGATCATACTACACAGGGCACTGTACAACCATCACCACGGGACACCGATCATACTACACTGGGCGTCGTACAACCGTCACCACACGACACCGATCATACTACATAGGGCATCGTACAACCATCACCACCCGACACCGAGCATCGTACAACCATCATCACCCGACACCGATCATACTACATAGGGCATCGTACAACCATCACCCGACACCGATCATACTGCACTGGGCATCGTACAACCGTCACCACATGACACCGTTCATACTACATAGGGCATCGTACAAATATCACCTCCCGACACCGAGCATCGTACAACCATCTTCACCCGACACCGATCATACTACATAGGGCATCGTACAACCATCGCCCGACACCGATCATACTACACAGGGCATCGTACAACCATCACCTCCCGACACCGATCATACTACACAGGGCATCGTACAACCATCATCACCCGACACCGATCATACTACACCGGGCACCGTACAACCATCACCACCCGACACCGATCATACTACACAGGGCATCGTACAACCATCATCACCCGACACCGATCATACTACACAGGGCATCGTACAACCATTATCACCCGACACCGATCATACTACACGGGGCATCGTACAACCATTATCACCCGACACCGATCATACTACACGGGGCACCGTACAACCATCACCACCGGACACCGATCATACTACACAGGGCATCGTACAACCATCATCATCCGACTCCGGGCATCGTACAATCATCACCAACCTACACCGATCATACTACACAGGGCATCGTACAACCATCATCACCAAACACCGATCATACTACACAGGGCACTGTACAACCATCACCACCGGACACCGATCATACTACACTGGGCGTCGTACAACCGTCACCACACGACACCGATCATACTACATAGGGCATCGTACAACCATCACCACCCGACACCGATCATACTACATAGGGCATCGTACAACCATCACCCGACACCGATCATACTGCACTGGGCGTCGTACAACCGTCACCACATGACACCGTTCATACTACATAGGGCATCGTACAACCATCATCACTCGACACCGATAATACTACACGGGGCACCGTACAACCATCACCACCCGACACCGATCATACTACACGGGGCACCGTACAACCATCACCACCCGACACCGATCATACTACACGGGGCACCGTACAACCATCACCACCCGACACCGATCATACTACACGGGGCACCGTACAACCATCATCACCCGACACCGATAATACTACACGGGGCACCGTACAACCATCACCACCCGACACCGATCATACTACACGAGGCACCGTACAACCATCACCACCCGACACCGATCATACTACACGGGGCACCGTGCAACCATCACCACCCGACACCGATCATACTACACGGGGCACCGTGCAACCATCACCACCCGACACCGATCATACTACACGGGGCACCGTACAACCATCACCACCGGACACCGATCATATTACACAGGGCACCGTACAACCATCACCACCGGACACCGATCATACTACACTGGGCGTCGTACAACCGTCAACACACGACACCGATCATACTACATAGGGCATCGTACAACCATCACCACCCGACACCGATCATACTACATAGGGCATCGTACAACCATCACCCGACACCGATCATACTGCACGGGGCACCGTACAACCATCACCACCCGACACCGATCATACTACACGGGGCACCGTACAACCATCATCACCCGACACCGATAATACTACACGGGGCACCGTACAACCATCACCACCCGACACCGATCATACTACACAGGGCATCGTACAACCATCACCACCCGACACCGATCATACTACACAGGGCATCGTACAACCATCATCACCCGACACCGATCATACTACACCGGGCACCGTACAACCATCACCACCCGACACCGATCATACTACACAGGGCATCGTACAACCATCATCACCCGACACCGATCATACTACACTGGGCATCATACAACCATCATCACCCGACACCGATCATACTACACTGGGCATCGTACAACCATCATCACCCGACACCGATCATACTACACGGGGCACCGTACAACCATCACCACCCGACACCGATCATACTACACTGGGCATCGTACAACCATCATCACCCGACACCAGGTATCGTACAACCATCATCACCCAACACCGATCACACTACATGGGGCACCGTACAACCATCACCACCCGACACCGATCATACTACACGGGGCACCGTACAACCATCACCACCCGACACCGATCATACTACACGGGGCACCGTACAACCATCACCACCCGACACCGATCATACTACACTGGGCATCGTACAACCATCATGACCCGACACCGGGCATCGTGCAACCATCATCACCCGACACCGATCACACTACACGGGGCACCGTACAACCATCACCACCCGACACCGATCATACTACACGGGGCACCGTACAACCATCACCACCCGACACCGATCATACTACACGGGGCACCGTACAACCATCACCATCCGACACCAATCATACTACACGGGGCACCGTACAACCATCATCACTCGACACCGATAATACTACACGGGGCACCGTACAACCATCACCACCCGACACCGATCATACTACACGGGGCACCGTACAACCATCACCACCCGACACCGATCATACTACACGGGGCACCGTACAACCATCACCACCCGACACCGATCATACTACACGGGGCACCGTACAACCATCATCACCCGACACCGATAATACTACACGGGGCACCGTACAACCATCACCACCCGACACCGATCATACTACACGAGGCACCGTACAACCATCACCACCCGACACCGATCATACGACACGGGGCACTGTGCAACCATCACCACCCGACACCGATCATACTACACGGGGCACCGTGCAACCATCACCACCCGACACCGATCATACTACACGGGGCACCGTACAACCATCACCACCGGACACCGATCATATTACACAGGGCACCGTACAACCATCACCACCGGACACCGATCATACTACACAGGGCATCGTACAACCATCATCATCCGACTCCGGGCATCGTTCAACCATCACCACCCGACACCTATCATACTACACAGGGCATCGTACAACCATCATCACCCAACACCGATCATACTACACAGGGCACTGTACAACCATCACCACCGGACACCGATCATACTACACTGGGCGTCGTACAACCGTCACCACACGACACCGATCATACTACATAGGGCATCGTACAACCATCACCACCCGACACCGAGCATCGTACAACCATCATCACCCGACACCGATCATACTACATAGGGCATCGTACAACCATCACCCGACACCGATCATACTGCACTGGGCGTCGTACAACCGTCACCACATGACACCGTTCATACTACATAGGGCATCGTACAAATATCACCTCCCGACACCGAGCATCGTACAACCATCTTCACCCGACACCGATCATACTACATAGGGCATCGTACAACCATCGCCCGACACCGATCATACTACACAGGGCATCGTACAACCATCACCACCCGACACCGATCATACTACACAGGGCATCGTACAACCATCATCACCCGACACCGATCATACTACACCGGGCACCGTACAACCATCACCACCCGACACCGATCATACTACACAGGGCATCGTACAACCATCATCACCCGACACCGATCATACTACACAGGGCATCGTACAACCATTATCACCCGACACCGATCATACTACACGGGGCATCGTACAACCATTATCACCCGACACCGATCATACTACACGGGGCACCGTACAACCATCACCACCGGACACCGATCATACTACACAGGGCATCGTACAACCATCATCATCCGACTCCGGGCATCGTACAATCATCACCAACCTACACCGATCATACTACACAGGGCATCGTACAACCATCATCACCAAACACCGATCATACTACACAGGGCACTGTACAACCATCACCACCGGACACCGATCATACTACACTGGGCGTCGTACAACCGTCACCACACGACACCGATCATACTACATAGGGCATCGTACAACCATCACCACCCGACACCGATCATACTACATAGGGCATCGTACAACCATCACCCGACACCGATCATACTGCACTGGGCGTCGTACAACCGTCACCACATGACACCGTTCATACTACATAGGGCATCGTACAACCATCACCACCCGACACCGAGCATCGTACAACCATCATCACCCGACACCGATCATACTACATAGGGCATCGTACAACCATCGCCCGACACCGATCATACTACACAGGGCATCGTACAACCATCACCACCCGACACCGATCATACTACACCGGGCACCGTACAACCATCACCACCCGACACCGATCATACTACACGGGGCATCGTACAACCATTATCACCCGACACCGATCATACTACACGGGGCACCGTACAACCATCATCACCCGACACCGATCATACTACACTGGGCATCGTACAACCATCATCATCCGACACCGATAATACTACACAAGGCATCGTACGACCATCATCACCCGACACCGGGCATCGTACAACCATCATCATCCGACACCAGTCATACTACACAGGGCATCGTACAACCATCATCATCCGACACCGGGCATCGTACAACCATCATCATCCGACTCCGGGCATCGTACAACCATCATCACCCGACACCAATCATACTACACCGGGCATCGTTCAACCATCATCACCCGACACCGATCATACTACACAGGGCATTGTACAACCATCATCATCCGACACTTATCATACTACACAGGGCATCGTACAACCATCATCATCCGACACCGATCATACTACACTGGGCATCGTACAACCATCATCATCCGACACCGATCATACTACGCTGGGCATCATACAGCCATCATCACCTTACACAGATCATACTACACTGGGCATCATACAGCCATCATCACCCTATAGGCCTATACCAATCATTCTACACTAGTTATCATACATGGATCATACTACACCAATAATACTACATCGGGTATTGTACATCCATATTCACCCTACGTCGATCATACTACAACAGGCATCACTCAAACTCATGCTCGCCTCTTCTCACTTGCCTGTGAGATGACCCTTTTCCATCCATCCTTCGCTTGGAGCAACGCCATAAGGTATACTTTTCCGTATACCGATCATTCTACACCGGACATTTTACATCGTTCATCACCCTACACCAATCATACTACATCGGGCATCGTACAACCATCATAACCTTATACCAGTACCTCTGTGACCAAGCCCCCAGTGGGTGAGGCAAAACGCATCAGATAGTGTGGGCAGAAAGGAATCTCTCCGTCTCACGCTCCCCTCTTCTCACTTGGTGGTGGGGTGACCCTTTTCCTTCCATCCATAGCTTGGAGTGGTATGGTATACTTTTCCCTATACTGATCATACTACACAGGGTATCGTACATTGATCGTCATTCTACACCGCTCATACTGCACAAGGCATCGTACACTAATCATCACCCTACACAGATCATACTAACTATACCGGGCATCATACAACCATCATCACCCTATACTAAACATTTTACACCAAGCATTGTACATCGATCATACTACAGAGGGCATCGTACATCCAACATCTCCCTTTACCGGACATCGTATATTAATCATCAACTTACACCGATCATACTACACTGTACACCGTACAACCATCATCACCTTACACTGATCATACTAGACCGGGCATTGTACATCCATTAACACCCTACACCAATCATACTACCCCGGGCATTGTACATCCATCATCACCCTACACCAACCATAATACACCAAGCATAATACAACCATCAGCATCCTACACCGGTCAAACTACACTGGGCATCATACAATATTCATCACCCTACACCGATCATACTACACTGGACATCATACAACAATCAGCATCCTACACTGGACATCGTACAACCATCAGCATCCTACACTGGACATCGTACAACCATCATCATACTACACTGGGCATTGTACAATGATCATCACCCTACACCAATCATACTACACCTGGTATCATACAATGATCAGCATCCTACACCAATCATAGTGCACCAGGTAGACATGTACACCCTGGAAAGTTTTGTTTCGGATGCATTAATTAATTGATTAATTTATTTTTGTCATATTCGTTATTTTGAATTGATTAGTTTTCGGAATTAGTTTCGTATTTTTGGCATTCACTTTGTATATTCGATGGTCTGTGTGGATTTGAAAAATGTTTGTTTTTTTCCATTTTGCTATATATTATAAAATAAAAGACAGAAATCTGTGCTTAGACAATAAAGTGCTAATAAATAGCAGCTGAACACTGTATCTTGTTACCAGGTAAATCATAAACAATGTGCAAATAAAGTACGCTTACATGAAAATATAAAGTACATGAAAGTAATAACAAATCAAAAGAGGACTTTCCCCAAATGCTGTGATGACACAGGAAAACATCCAAGGATAGATGATGTGTCACCAATCGCTTGCAAAGCTTACCGGAAAAATATGACCCCCCTGTTAGGAGTGGTGAAAAATGCTTTTGTTATAGAACAACCAGAAAGGCAGGCAGACAGGTGGAATCTCTCTCTGCATCTCCAAAAGAGAGATGTTGATGGTCCTCCTATGCCAATCCCTAAATAAGATGGCTTTAACCGCTCCAGATAAATTGTATGAGACCAAAGCTCATGGTATTAAACATGCAAAAAAAAAAAATTGTTCCACATAGTGTAAAATCCTCAATAAAGAAGTTTAATATAGGTAAAATTGCACTCACATGGTAATGGACATGAGTCAGCATGTACAAACATAAGATCAAGTCTTTCCAGCATCCAAGATGGCCGCCGGCTTGTCACGCATGCGTGGTAGCGTGTGTATGTGGCTCCCCCCTACGCGTTTCGGCACAAATATCAGGGCGGAGCCACGTATACACGATACCATGCATGTGCGACCGGCCCGTGGCAATCTTGGATGTTGGAAAGACTGGGGGGCTGGTGGGTGGTGGCTTTTTTTGTGTATTCAAGGGCAGCACAAATTCTAAGTACACACCTTAAGACCATCCATAGAAATGAAGGGAGCTGAAGCACATGTGTACACTAAAAACAGGAGCTGGGCAGGATGTGATTCCTTTTTTGCAAATGCTGTGCAGTGCTAGGCAGGGTCGCGCAGTGAAGAAATTCACCAAAGGTAAAGTTGTCCTTTGCCCACTTTGCATACCTTACGCATCCTGTGCGGTGGTTCTTGGACCAAAAAGGGATAACTCTAGAGTCAGTAAATATTGGCTGCTTTGCCACTGTGGGGTTTATCTACTATTAACTTCCAGGTTTTTTTCTCAAAGCTTAACTGCCTCCTGCCCACCATATAGTCCAATGACGGGCGCAAGGCGGTTCTCTCGTTCTGGGAAGAAGTCATATGACATCCTCCCACTCTAACCGCGCATGCGCGGTTCCAGGAGCGTGCGGCGCGGTTAAATATTCAGGCAGTTTATTTAAAGCGGAACTACATGCATCTGAGCACCACAAAGCAAAAATGCTATTTAATTCATTTTTGATATTCAAAGCAAACTTTCCCATCCATCCATCCATGTTTCCGTGCTTTATTTTGCTGAGAAATCATTTTGAAAAGCACCACTAGCATTTCTGGACGTGGCCATTAGAGATGAGCGAAGTATTCAAAAATTCGATTCGACTGATTCGGCGAATTCGTGGAAAAATTTCGATTCGAGTCGAATATATTCGCTGCGAATTTAACTTATAAAAGGGTGTTTCTAGGCTTCAGAGAGCCTTTATATTAGTGCAGAACACTGTACCTTTAATTTAAATGCCCTTGGAGTCTGCTGGGGAAGAGAAATAATACTGACAGTCAGTATGACATGCAGATGAGTGCCGTCGATCTTAGAATCACCACACACTTCACTCATTTGGGCAGTCACGGGGCCAAAACCAGAGTGTGGAGCCACAGTGTGGCGGTGGAGGCAGCAGCAATGGGAGGCCATACAGCACCCTATGACAAAAATGGAAACCACCAGCAGTGTGAGGAGACCTGAAAGTGGCACATGGCAGAGTGTGGCGATGGAGACAGCAGCAATGGGAGGCCGTACAGGGACCCATGACACACTCTGGACCTGGCAGCAGCATGAGGAGGCGGTACAGGGGCCCATGACAGATTACGGGCCTGGCAGCAGCATGAGGAGTCGGTACGGGGGCCCATGGCAGATTACGGGCCTGGCAGCAGCAATGGGAGGCCGTACAGGGACCCATGACACACTCTGGACCTGGCAGCAGCATGAGGAGTCGGTACGGGGGCCCATGACACACTCTGGACCTGGCAGCAGCATGAGGAGGCGGTACAAGGGCGCATGACAGATTACGAGCCTGGCAGCAGCAACTTGGACAGGAGGACGTTCAGCTTCTGCACCGTCGGGTGCGTGCTCGCAAACTGTTGTCTCTTGGAAACGGATTCCAAGAAAGACTGCTGACGGAATCCGTGAAGAGGAGTAGCAGGAGAAGGAGCATCTGAACGAGCGGAATATGCCAACAAGCGACAACAGGAGCCCATGACAGATTACGGGCCTGGCAGCAGCATGAGGAGTGGGTACGGGGGCCCATGGCAGATTAGGGGCCTGGCAGCAGCTATGGGAGGCCCGTAATCTGCCAGCACCCTATGACAAAAAATGTAACACACCAGCAGTGTGAGGAGACCTGAAAGTGGCACATGGCAGAGTGTGGCGATGGAGACAGCAGCAATGGGACGCCGTACAGGGACCCATGAGAGACTCTGGACTTGGCAGCAGCATGAGGAGGCGGTATAGGGGCCCATGGCAGATTAGGGGCCTGGCAGCAGCTATGGGAGGCCCGTAATCTGTCAGCACCCTATGACAAAAAATGGAACACACCAGCAGTGTGAGGAGACCTGAAAGTGGCACATGGCAGGGGCATGATTCATGGCGGATTTAGTCAGTTGTGTCAGGAACTGGTGGTTTGAAATCCAGACTAATCCACGCCTGATTCATTTTCACAAACGTGAGTCTCTCCACACTTTGGGTGGACAGTCGTGTCCTCCGCGGAGTTACAATACCTCCTGCCGCACTAAACACGCGCTCCGATGCCACGCTACTGGCCGGGCATGACAGCCTTTCAAGGGCAAATTCAGCTAGTTGGGGCCAAAGGTCAAGTTTCGTTGCCCAGTAGTCAAGGGGATTGTCTACCTCGGTTGGCAGGGTGCTGTCCAAGTAGGCCCAAGCCTGTTGTTTGAGGTCCTGCTCCAGGTCCACCTGATGCTGCTGCTGCTGCGGCTGGTTAGTAGTTTCCTCACTGCGCTGGTGAAGAAAGCTACTCATCATCGACTGCAGACTGAGGCAGCCGCTGCTGGTGGAGCTGCCACTGCTCCTACCACCCCACCCCTCCCCTGCTGCCATGGCAGCGGAACGTGAGTGCACAGGGCCCACAGTGTCTGAGGATGGACGTTGGCGCAGAAAGGCAGAGACCAGCTGACTACATAGGTGGTTTTTATAGTACGTTATTTTGGCCTCCCTCTCAGCAGGTGTGAAAAAGGCCACCATTTTTGAACGGTAGCGAGGGTCCAACAAGGTGGACAGCCAAAAGTCATCCCTCTGTCTGATGGTTATTATTCGGCTGTCGCTACGCAAGCAACCGAGCATGCTATGGGCCATTTGTGCCAAGGAATGCGAGGGACTCCCTGCCTCCATCTCCACAGCATACTGCCACGGTGCATCTGGGTCCTCTGTCTCCTCCTCCTCCTCCTCTACCAGATGCTCCTGCTCCTCCACTCCTGTCCGCTGAGTGGAAAAACCACCCATTTCACTCAATAATTCCTGAGCACCAATGTCCTCCTCTACCTCCTCCTCTTCTTCCTGTCCTGCCCCCACAGGGGTCATGTGGCGTTGAGATCTGTGTGCCACGTCTACCGCACCCTGACCAGCCATTGTTAACAGCATTTGTTCCAGGACGTGCAACAGAGGAATGACGTCGTTCATCCCATAGTCCTGCCGACTCACGAATAGCGTGGCCTCCTCAAAGGGCCTGAGCAAGCGCAGGTGTCACGCATGAGCTGCCAATGGCTGACATCGAAGTTACACAGGGAGTACCTTTATCCGCTTTTAACATCAGGAAATCTGTGATGGCCTTTCGCTGTTCGTAAAGGCGGTCTAACATATGTAGGGTTGAATTCCACCTTGTTGCAACGTCACAGCATGAGGAGTCGGTACGGGGGCCCATGGCAGATTACGGGCCTGGCAGCAGCAATGGGAGGCTCGTAATCTGCCAGCACCCTATGTCAAAAAATTGAACACACCAGCATTGTGAGGAGACCTGAAAGTGGCACATGGCATGAGACACTGTGGACCTGGCAGCAGCATGAGGAGGCGGTACAGGGGCCCATGGCAGATTAGGGGCCTGGCAGCAGCTATGGGAGGCCCGTAATCTGCCAGCACCCTATGACAAAAAATTGAACACACCAGCAGTGTAAGGAGACCTGAAAGTGGCACATGGCAGAGTGTGGCGATGGAGACAGCAGCAATGGGAGGCCGTACAGGGACCCATGAGACACTCTGGACCTGGCAGCAGCATGAGGAGGCGGTATAGGGGCCCATGGCAGATTAGGGGCCTGGCAGCAGCTATAGGAGGCCCGTAATCTGCCAGCACCCTATGACAAAAAATGGAACACACCAGCAGTGTGAGGAGACCTGAAAGTGGCACATGGCAGAGTGTGGCGATGGAGACAGCAGCAATGGGAGGCCGTACAGGGACCCATGAGAGACTCTGGACCTGGCAGCAGCATGAGGAGGCGGTATAGGGGCCCATGGCAGATTATGGTCCTGGCAGCAGCTATGGGAGGCCCGTAATCTGCCAGCACCCTATGACAAAAAATTGAACACACCAGCAGTGTGAGGAGACCTGAAAGTGGCACATGGCAGAGTGTGGCGATGGAGACAGCAGCAATGGGACGCCGTACAGGGACCCATGAGAGACTCTGGACCTGGCAGCAGCATGAGGAGGCGGTATAGGGGCCCATGGCAGATTATGGTCCTGGCAGCAGCTATGGGAGGCCCGTAATCTGCCAGCACCCTATGACAAAAAATTGAACACACCAGCAGTGTGAGGAGATCTGAAAGTGGCACATGGCAGAGTGTGGCGATGGAGACAGCAGCAATGGGACGCCGTACAGGGACCCATGAGAGACTCTGGACTTGGCAGCAGCATGAGGAGGCGGTACAGGGGCCCATGGCAGATTAGGGGCCTGGCAGCAGCTATGGGAGGCCCGTAATCTGCCAGCACCCTATGACAAAAAATTGAACACACCAGCAGTGTGAGGAGACCTGAAAGTGGCACATGGCAGAGTGTGGCGATGGAGACAGCAGCAATGGGACGCCGTACAGGGACCCATGAGAGACTCTAGACCTGGCAGCAGCATGAGGAGGCGGTATAGGGGCCCATGGCAGATTATGGTCCTGGCAGCAGCTATGGGAGGCCCGTAATCTGCCAGCACCCTATGACAAAAAATGTAACACACCAGCAGTGTGAGGAGATCTGAAAGTGGCACATGGCAGAGTGTGGCGATGGAGACAGCAGCAATGGGAGGCCGTACAGGGACCCATGAGAGACTCTGGACCTGGCAGCAGCATGAGGAGGCGGTATAGGGGCCCATGGCAGATAGGGGCCTGGCAGCAGCTATGGGAGGCCCGTAATCTGCCAGCACCCTATGACAAAAAATGGAACACACCAGCAGTGTGAGGAGACCTGAAAGTGGCACATGGCAGAGTGTGGCGATGGAGACAGCAGCAATGGGAGGCCGTACAGGGACCCATGAGAGACTCTGGACTTGGCAGCAGCATGAGGAGGCGGTATAGGGGCCCATGGCAGATTAGGGGCCTGGCAGCAGCTATGGGAGGCCCGTAATCTGCCAGCACCCTATGACAAAAAATTGAACACACCAGCAGTGTGAGGAGACCTGAAAGTGGCACATGGCAGGGGCATGATTCATGGCGGATTTAGTCAGTTGTGTCAGGAACTGGTGGTTTGAAATCCAGACTAACACACGCCTGATTCATTTTCACAAACGTGAGTCTCTCCACACTTTGGGTGGACAGTCGAGTTACAATACCTCCTGCCGCACTAAACACGCGCTCCGATGCCACGCTACTGGCCGGGCATGACAGCCTTTCAAGGGCAAATTCAGCTAGTTGGGGCCAAAGGTCAAGTTTCGTTGCCCAGTAGTCAAGGGGATTGTCTACCTCGGTTGGCAGGGTGCTGTCCAAGTAGGCCCAAGCCTGTTGTTTGAGGTCCTGCTCCAGGTCCACCTGATGCTGCTGCTGCTGCGGCTGGTTACTAGTTTCCTCACTGCACTGGTGAAGAAAGCTACTCATCATCGACTGCAGACTGAGGTAGCCGCTGCTGGTGGAGCTACCACTGCTCCTACCACCCCACCCCTCCCCTGCTGCCATGGCAGCGGAACGCGAGCGCACAGGGCCCACAGTGTCTGAGGATGGACGTTGGCGCACAAAGGCAGAGACCAACTGACTACATAGGTGGTTTTTATAGTACGTTATTTTGGCCTCCCTCTCAGCAGGTGTGAAAAAGGCCACCATTTTTGAACGGTAGCGAGGGTCCAACAAGGTGGACAGCCAAAAGTCATCCCTCTGTCTGATGGTTATTATTCGGCTGTCGCTACGCAAGCAACCGAGCATGCCATGGGCCATTTGTGCCAAGGAATGCGAGGGACTCCCTGCCTCCATCTCCACAGCATACTGCCACGGTGCGTCTGGGTCCTCTGTCTCCTCCTCCTCCTCCTCTACCAGATGCTCCTGCTCTTCCACTCCTGTCCTCTGAGTGGAAAAACCACCCATTTCACTCAATAATTCCTGAGCACAAATGTCCTCCTCTACCTCCTCCTCTTCTTCCTGTCCTGCCCCCACAGGGGTCATGTGGCGTTGAGATCTGTGCGCCACGTCTACCGCACCCTGACCAGCCATTGTTAACAGCATTTGTTCCAGGACGTGCAACAGAGGAATGACGTCGTTCATCCCATAGTCCTGCCGACTCACGAATAGCGTGGCCTCCTCAAAGGGCCATAGCAAGCGGCAGGTGTCACGCATGAGCTGCCAATGGCTGACATCGAAGTTACACAGGGTAGTACCTTTATCCGCTTGTAACATCAGGAAATCGGTGATGGCCTTTCGCTGTTCGTAAAGGCGGTCTAACATGTGTAGGGTTGAATTCCACCTTGTTGCAACGTCGCAGATCAGGCGATGCTGTGGAATTCCGTTCTGCCGCTGCAGCTCAAGGAGGGTGTGCTTTGCGGTGTAGGAATGGCTGAAATGCATGCAAAGTTTACGTGACATTTTAAGGATGTCTTGCAGTGGGATGGTGGATTTTAGGAACCGCTTGACAACCAGATTGAACACGTGAGCCATGCATGGCGCATGGCACAACCTTCCTTGACGCAGAGCAGACACCATGTTCTTTCCGTTGTCGGTCAACATGGTTCCGATTTTCAGTTTGCGCGGAGACAGCCATCTGTCGATTTCTCTGTTCATTACACTCAGAAGTTCCTCCCCTGTGTGACTACGTTCGCCAAGGCATACCAGGTGCAGCACAGCGTGACACCGTTGCGCCCTGCACATGTGATATGCCGGTCGGGTAATGGGACTTGGCACGGGGGTGGCGGCTGAGGACACGAAGGAAGAAGAGGTGGTAGAGGCGGACATCTTTTGTGGACCAAGGACGTGCAAACGTGGAGGCAAAAGCGGCGTGACCTGTCCAAGTTGCTGGTGCGGATGTGACGGCACCACGTTCACCCAGTGGGCCGTAAATGACATGTACTGTCCCTGACCGTAGTTACAGCTCCACACGTCGGCGCTGCCATGCACTTTGGCAGAGACCGACATGCTCAAAGACTGGCCCACCATCTTTTCTACATGTGAATGCAGGGCTGGCACTGCCTTTTTGGCGAAGAAATGACGGCTTGGCACTCTCCACCGCGGCGCGGCACAAGCCATCATTTCTCGGAAAGGTGCTGAGTCCACCACTTGGAAAGGGAGGGACTGCAGCACCAGCAACTTGGACAGGAGGACGTTCAGCTTTTGCACCGTCGGGTGCGTGCTCGCAAACTGTTGTCTCTTGGAAACGGATTCCAAGAAAGACTGCTGACGGAATCCGTGAAGAGGAGTAGCAGGAGAAGGAGCATCTGAATGAGCGGAAGATGGCAACGAGCGACAACTCCCCTCAGCAGAGGTGTTGGAGCCTTGACTGGCTGATAGAGGGCGATTGACGTCGGGTGACGGAGCAAGTAACGGAGCGGGTGATGGAGCGGGGGCTGGGGCAGGCAGAACCGCCGTATCTTTATCACGGTTTTCCCAGGCCACCAAATGGCGACGCTGCATATGCTGCCGCAACGCTGTAGTCCCAACATGGGCCCCCTGGCCACGCTTGACTTTCTGGCCACATAGTCGACATACGGCTACGTTTACTTCCTCGGGCGGCTTGACAAAAAATTGCCACACCGCCGAGTAGGAAACTTTGCCCCCGATACTCCTCACTGGCTGACTGCTGCTTCCTCCGTGCACACCGGCATCACTACTGGCCGTGGTGGTAGGCTGCAGTGGAGCTGGTGCTCTACTCCGTGGCCGTTTGCCTCCACTGACACTGCTGCGACCCTGCTGCCTCCTGGGCAACCCACCGACTGTTTTGCTCGCTGCCAAGCTGCCACCCTCTTCTCCTGATGATGCGGAAGCAATAGCCTGATGACGACGAGGCTGCCAAGTGCGATCAGCCTCATCATCATCAATTAGGGTCTCCGCCTCACTACTAGCCCCCTCGGCTGCGTGTGGGTCAGGAGACAGACCTGTCTCTAGACCAGCTACCGAGCCACTCTCCTCGCCACTACTTCTTCGCCTGGCTGCTGAAGAGGCGAATGTCTCCCCCCGTTCCTGACCGCCCTCTGTTAGCTCTTCCTCACTGTACAGTGGGGCTGAGCCCACAGCATGCGATACTTCGCTTGGTGAGGGAACACCAAAGGACAGGGGCAGGTAGAGGACACGTGATTTCAGTGGGCTTGCTCCCGGGCCATGCCAACTAACGGTTGTGTCTGACGTACCCACCGACCGTTGGCTGTAGGTGTCAGAGGTGACCTGGGAAGAGGAAGACGACCGAGCCAACCAATCGATGACGGCAGGGTTGTCGGTGGAGACACGACCGCTGGATGACACCGGGAGCACTGGCCTCTGGCTGCGAATAGTGCTGCCTCGACCCCTTCCTCTGCTGCCACGTCTGCTCGCTCCTAAAACATTGCCTCCTCTGCCACTCCTCTGCATGTTGTCTGACATACTCTTTAATTAAACGATTCTGTGTCCCTGAGTAACAATTCTGTGTCTGTCCCTGAGTAACAATTCTGTGTCCCTGAGTAACGTTTCTGTGGCCCTAAGTAACAGTTCTGTGGCCCTCAGTAACAATTCTGTGTCCCTCAGTAACAATTCTGTGTCCCTCAGTAACAATTCTGTGTCTGTCCCTGAGTAACAATTCTGTGTCTGTCCCTGAGTAACAATTCTGTGTCCCTGAGTAACGTTTCTCTGGCCCTAAGTAACAGTTCTGTGCCCCTCAGTAACAATTCTGTGTCCCTCAGTAACAATTCTGTGTCTGTCCCTGAGTAACAATTCTGTGTCTGTCCCTGAGTAACAATTCTGTGTCTGTCCCTGAGTAACAATTCTGTGTCCCTCAGTAACAATTCTGTGTCCCTCAGTAACAATTCTGTGTCCCTCAGTAACAATTCTGTGTCCCTGAGTAACAATTCTGTGTCCCTCAGTAACAATTCTGTGTCCCTCAGTAACAATTCTGTGTCCCTCAGTAACAATTCTGTATCCCTCAGTAACAATTCTGTGTCTGTCCCTGAGTAACAATTCTGTGTCCCTAAGTAACGTTTCTGTGGCCCTAAGTAGCGGTTCTGTGGCCCTCAGTAACAATTCTGTGTCCCTGAGTAACGTTTCTGTGGCCCTAAGTAACAGTTCTGTGGCCCTCAGTAACAGTTCTGTGTCCCTCAGTAACAATTCTGTGTCCCTCAGTAACAATTCTGTGTCTGTCCCTGAGTAACAATTCTGTGTCTGTCCCTGAGTAACAATTCTGTGTCCCTGAGTAACGTTTCTCTGGCCCTAAGTAACAGTTCTGTGCCCCTCAGTAACAATTCTGTGTCCCTCAGTAACAATTCTGTGTCTGTCCCTGAGTAACAATTCTGTGTCTGTCCCTGAGTAACAATTCTGTGTCTGTCCCTGAGTAACAATTCTGTGTCCCTCAGTAACAATTCAGTGTCCCTCAGTAACAATTCTGTGTCCCTCAGTAACAATTCTGTGTCCCTGAGTAACAATTCTGTGTCCCTCAGTAACAATTCTGTGTCCCTCAGTAACAATTCTGTGTCCCTCAGTAACAATTCTGTATCCCTCAGTAACAATTCTGTGTCTGTCCCTGAGTAACAATTCTGTGTCCCTAAGTAACGTTTCTGTGGCCCTAAGTAGCGGTTCTGTGGCCCTCAGTAACAAATCTGTGTCCCTCAGTAACAATTCTGTGTCTGTCCCTGAGTAACAATTCTGTGTCCCTAAGTAACGTTTCTGTGGCCCTAAGTAACGTTTCTGTGGCCCTAAGTAACGATTCTGTGGCCCTAAGTAACGTTTCTGTAGCCCTAAGTAACGTTTCTGTGGCCCTAAGTAACGTTTCTGTGGCCCTAAGTAACAGTTCTGTGGCCCTCAGTAACAGTTCTGTGGCCCTCAGTAACAATTCTGTGTCCCTCAGTAACAATTCTGTGTCTGTCCCTGAGTAACAATTCTGTGTCCCTAAGTAACGTTTCTGTGTCCCTAAGTAACATTTCTGTGGCCCTAAGTAACGATTCTGTGGCCATAAGTAATGATTCTGTGGCCCTAAGTAACGTTTCTGTAGCCCTAAGTAACGTTTCTGTGGCCCTAAGTAACGTTTCTGTAGCCCTAAGTAACGTTTCTGTGGCCCTAAGTAACGTTTCTGTGGCCCTAAGTAACGGTTCTGTGTCCCTCAGTAACAATTCTGTATCCCTCAGTAACAATTCTGTGTCTGTCCCTGAGTAACAATTCTGTGTCCCTAAGTAACAATTCTGTGGCCCTAAGTAACGGTTCTGTGGCCCTCAGTAACAATTTTGTGTCCCTCAGTAACAATTCTGTGTCTGTCCCTAAGTAACAATTCTGTGGCCCTAAGTAACGTTTCTGTGGCCCTAAGTAACGTTTCTGTGTCCCTCAGTAACAATTCTGTATCCCTCAGTAACAATTCTGTGTCTGTCCCTGAGTAACAATTCTGTGTCCCTAAGTAACAATTCTGTGGCCCTAAGTAAAGTTTCTGTGGCCCTAAGTAACGTTTCTGTGGCCCTAAGTAACTATTCTGTGGCCCTAAGTAACGTTTCTGTGTCCCTAAGTAACGTTTCTGTGGCCCTAAGTAACGGTTCTGTGGCCCTCAGTAACAATTCTGTGTCCCTCAGTAACAATTCTGTGTCTGTCCCTAAGTAAAAATTCTGTGGCCCTAAGTAACGTTTCTGTGGCCCTAAGTAACGTTTCTGTGGCCCTAAGTAACGTTTCTGTGTCCCTCAGTAACAATTCTGTATCCCTCAGTAACAATTCTGTGTCTGTCCCTGAGTAACAATTCTGTGTCCCTAAGTAACGTTTCTGTGGCCCTAAGTAACGGTTCTGTGGCCCTCAGTAACAATTCTGTGTCCCTCAGTAACAATTCTGTGTCTGTCCCTAAGTAACAATTCTGTGGCCCTAAGTAAAGTTTCTGTGGCCCTAAGTAACGTTTCTGTGGCCCTAAGTAACGTTTCTGTGGCCCTAAGTAACGTTTCTGTGGCCCTCAGTAACAAATCTGTGTCCCTCAGTAACAATTCTGTGTCTGTCCCTAAGTAACAATTCTGTGGCCCTAAGTAACGTTTCTGTGGCCCTAAGTAACGGTTCTGTGTCCCTCAGTAACAATTCTGTATCCCTCAGTAACAATTCTGTGTCTGTCCCTGAGTAACAATTCTGTGTCCCTAAGTAACGTTTCTGTGGCCCTAAGTAACGGTTCTGTGGCCCTCAGTAACAATTCTGTGTCCCTCAGTAACAATTCTGTGTCTTTCCCTAAGTAACAATTCTGTGGCCCTAAGTAACGTTTCTGTGGCCCTAAGTAACGTTTCTGTGGCCCTAAGTAACGATTCTGTGGCCCTAAGTAACGTTTCTGTGGCCCTAAGTAACGTTTCTGTGGCCCTCAGTAACAAATCTGTGTCCCTCAGTAACAATTCTGTGTCTGTCCCTAAGTAACAATTCTGTGGCCCTAAGTAACGTTTCTGTGGCCCTAAGTAACGGTTCTGTGTCCCTCAGTAACAATTCTGTATCCCTCAGTAACAATTCTGTGTCTGTCCCTGAGTAACAATTCTGTGTCCCTAAGTAACAATTCTGTGGCCCTAAGTAACGGTTCTGTGGCCCTCAGTAACAATTCTGTGTCCCTCAGTAACAATTCTGTGTCTGTCCCTAAGTAACAATTCTGTGGCCCTAAGTAACGTTTCTGTGGCCCTAAGTAACGTTTCTGTGGCCCTAAGTAACGTTTCTGTGTCCCTCAGTAACAATTCTGTATCCCTCAGTAACAATTCTGTGTCTGTCCCTGAGTAACAATTCTGTGTCCCTAAGTAACAATTCTGTGGCCCTAAGTAAAGTTTCTGTGGCCCTAAGTAACGTTTCTGTGGCCCTAAGTAACTATTCTGTGGCCCTAAGTAACGTTTCTGTGTCCCTAAGTAACGTTTCTGTGGCCCTAAGTAACGGTTCTGTGGCCCTCAGTAACAATTCTGTGTCCCTCAGTAACAATTCTGTGTCTGTCCCTAAGTAAAAATTCTGTGGCCCTAAGTAACGTTTCTGTGGCCCTCAGTAACAAATCTGTGTCCCTCAGTAACAATTCTGTGTCTGTCCCTAAGTAACAATTCTGTGGCCCTAAGTAACGTTTCTGTGGCCCTAAGTAACGGTTCTGTGTCCCTCAGTAACAATTCTGTATCCCTCAGTAACAATTCTGTGTCTGTCCCTGAGTAACAATTCTGTGTCCCTAAGTAACGTTTCTGTGGCCCTAAGTAACGGTTCTGTGGCCCTCAGCAACAATTCTGTGTCCCTCAGTAACAATTCTGTGTCTGTCCCTAAGTAACAATTCTGTGGCCCTAAGTAACGTTTCTGTGGCCCTAAGTAACGTTTCTGTGGCCCTAAGTAACGATTCTGTGGCCCTAAGTAACGTTTCTGTGGCCCTAAGTAACGTTTCTGTGGCCCTCAGTAACAAATCTGTGTCCCTCAGTAACAATTCTGTGTCTGTCCCTAAGTAACAATTCTGTGGCCCTAAGTAACGTTTCTGTGGCCCTAAGTAACGGTTCTGTGACCCTCAGTAACAATTCTGTGTCCCTCAATAACAATTCTGTGTCTGTCCCTAAGTAACAATTCTGTGGCCCTAAGTGACGTTTCTGTGGCCCTAAGTAACGTTTCTGTGGCCCTAAGTAACGATTCTGTGGCCCTCAGTAACAATTCTGTATCCCTCAGTAACAATTCTGTGTCTGTCCCTGAGTAACAATTCTGTGTCCCTAAGTAACGTTTCTGTGGCCCTAACTAACGATTCTGTGGCCCTAAGTAACGTTTCTGTGGCCCTAAGTAACGTTTCTGTGGCCCTCAGTAACAAATCTGTGTCCCTCAGTAACAATTCTGTGTCTGTCCCTAAGTAACAATTCTGTGGCCCTAAGTAACGTTTCTGTGGCCCTCAGTAACAATTCTGTGTCCCTCAATAATAATTCTGTGTCTGTCCCTAAGTAACAATTCTGTGGCCCTAAGTAACGTTTCTGTGGCCCTAAGTAACGTTTCTGTGGCCCTAAGTAACGATTCTGTGGCCCTCAGTAACAAATCTGTGTCCCTCAGTAACAATTCTGTGTCCCTCAGTAACAATTCTGTGTCTGTCCCTGAGTAACAATTCTGTGTCTGTCCCTGAGTAACAATTCTGTGTCCCTGAGTAACGTTTCTCTGGCCCTAAGTAACAGTTCTGTGCCCCTCAGTAACAATTCTGTGTCCCTCAGTAACAATTCTGTGTCTGTCCCTGAGTAACAATTCTGTGTCTGTCCCTGAGTAACAATTCTGTGTCTGTCCCTGAGTAACAATTCTGTGTCCCTCAGTAACAATTCTGTGTCCCTCAGTAACAATTCTGTGTCCCTCAGTAACAATTCTGTGTCCCTGAGTAACAATTCTGTGTCCCTCAGTAACAATTCTGTGTCCCTCAGTAACAATTCTGTGTCCCTCAGTAACAATTCTGTATCCCTCAGTAACAATTCTGTGTCTGTCCCTGAGTAACAATTCTGTGTCCCTAAGTAACGTTTCTGTGGCCCTAAGTAGCGGTTCTGTGGCCCTCAGTAACAATTCTGTGTCCCTGAGTAACATTTCTGTGGCCCTAAGTAACAGTTCTGTGGCCCTCAGTAACAGTTCTGTGTCCCTCAGTAACAATTCTGTGTCCCTCAGTAACAATTCTGTGTCTGTCCCTGAGTAACAATTCTGTGTCTGTCCCTGAGTAACAATTCTGTGTCCCTGAGTAACGTTTCTCTGGCCCTAAGTAACAGTTCTGTGCCCCTCAGTAACAATTCTGTGTCCCTCAGTAACAATTCTGTGTCTGTCCCTGAGTAACAATTCTGTGTCTGTCCCTGAGTAACAATTCTGTGTCTGTCCCTGAGTAACAATTCTGTGTCCCTCAGTAACAATTCTGTGTCCCTCAGTAACAATTCTGTGTCCCTCAGTAACAATTCTGTGTCCCTGAGTAACAATTCTGTGTCCCTCAGTAACAATTCTGTGTCCCTCAGTAACAATTCTGTGTCCCTCAGTAACAATTCTGTATCCCTCAGTAACAATTCTGTGTCTGTCCCTGAGTAACAATTCTGTGTCCCTAAGTAACGTTTCTGTGGCCCTAAGTAGCGGTTCTGTGGCCCTCAGTAACAAATCTGTGTCCCTCAGTAACAATTCTGTGTCTGTCCCTGAGTAACAATTCTGTGTCCCTAAGTAACGTTTCTGTGGCCCTAAGTAACGTTTCTGTGGCCCTAAGTAACGATTCTGTGGCCCTAAGTAACGTTTCTGTAGCCCTAAGTAACGTTTCTGTGGCCCTAAGTAACGTTTCTGTGGCCCTAAGTAACAGTTCTGTGGCCCTCAGTAACAGTTCTGTGGCCCTCAGTAACAATTCTGTGTCCCTCAGTAACAATTCTGTGTCTGTCCCTGAGTAACAATTCTGTGTCCCTAAGTAACGTTTCTGTGTCCCTAAGTAACGTTTCTGTGGCCCTAAGTAACGATTCTGTGGCCATAAGTAATGATTCTGTGGCCCTAAGTAACGTTTCTGTAGCCCTAAGTAACGTTTCTGTGGCCCTAAGTAACGTTTCTGTAGCCCTAAGTAACGTTTCTGTGGCCCTAAGTAACGTTTCTGTGGCCCTAAGTAACGGTTCTGTGTCCCTCAGTAACAATTCTGTATCCCTCAGTAACAATTCTGTGTCTGTCCCTGAGTAACAATTCTGTGTCCCTAAGTAACAATTCTGTGGCCCTAAGTAACGGTTCTGTGGCCCTCAGTAACAATTCTGTGTCCCTCAGTAACAATTCTGTGTCTGTCCCTAAGTAACAATTCTGTGGCCCTAAGTAACGTTTCTGTGGCCCTAAGTAACGTTTCTGTGTCCCTCAGTAACAATTCTGTATCCCTCAGTAACAATTCTGTGTCTGTCCCTGAGTAACAATTCTGTGTCCCTAAGTAACAATTCTGTGGCCCTAAGTAAAGTTTCTGTGGCCCTAAGTAACTATTCTGTGGCCCTAAGTAACGTTTCTGTGTCCCTAAGTAACGTTTCTGTGGCCCTAAGTAACGGTTCTGTGGCCCTCAGTAACAATTCTGTGTCCCTCAGTAACAATTCTGTGTCTGTCCCTAAGTAAAAATTCTGTGGCCCTAAGTAACGTTTCTGTGGCCCTAAGTAACGTTTCTGTGGCCCTAAGTAACGTTTCTGTGTCCCTCAGTAACAATTCTGTATCCCTCAGTAACAATTCTGTGTCTGTCCCTGAGTAACAATTCTGTGTCCCTAAGTAACGTTTCTGTGGCCCTAAGTAACGGTTCTGTGGCCCTCAGTAACAATTCTGTGTCCCTCAGTAACAATTCTGTGTCTGTCCCTAAGTAACAATTCTGTGGCCCTAAGTAAAGTTTCTGTGGCCCTAAGTAACGTTTCTGTGGCCCTAAGTAACGTTTCTGTGGCCCTCAGTAACAAATCTGTGTCCCTCAGTAACAATTCTGTGTCTGTCCCTAAGTAACAATTCTGTGGCCCTAAGTAACGTTTCTGTGGCCCTAAGTAACGGTTCTGTGTCCCTCAGTAACAATTCTGTATCCCTCAGTAACAATTCTGTGTCTGTCCCTGAGTAACAATTCTGTGTCCCTAAGTAACGTTTCTGTGGCCCTAAGTAACGGTTCTGTGGCCCTCAGTAACAATTCTGTGTCCCTCAGTAACAATTCTGTGTCTTTCCCTAAGTAACAATTCTGTGGCCCTAAGTAACGTTTCTGTGGCCCTAAGTAACGATTCTGTGGCCCTAAGTAACGTTTCTGTGGCCCTAAGTAACGTTTCTGTGGCCCTCAGTAACAAATCTGTGTCCCTCAGTAACAATTCTGTGTCTGTCCCTAAGTAACAATTCTGTGGCCCTAAGTAACGTTTCTGTGGCCCTAAGTAACGGTTCTGTGTCCCTCAGTAACAATTCTGTATCCCTCAGTAACAATTCTGTGTCTGTCCCTGAGTAACAATTCTGTGTCCCTAAGTAACAATTCTGAGGCCCTAAGTAACGGTTCTGTGGCCCTCAGTAACAATTCTGTGTCCCTCAGTAACAATTCTGTGTCTGTCCCTAAGTAACAATTCTGTGGCCCTAAGTAACGTTTCTGTGGCCCTAAGTAACGTTTCTGTGGCCCTAAGTAACGTTTCTGTGTCCCTCAGTAACAATTCTGTATCCCTCAGTAACAATTCTGTGTCTGTCCCTGAGTAACAATTCTGTGTCCCTAAGTAACAATTCTGTGGCCCTAAGTAAAGTTTCTGTGGCCCTAAGTAACGTTTCTGTGGCCCTAAGTAACTATTCTGTGGCCCTAAGTAACGTTTCTGTGTCCCTAAGTAACGTTTCTGTGGCCCTAAGTAACGGTTCTGTGGCCCTCAGTAACAATTCTGTGTCCCTCAGTAACAATTCTGTGTCTGTCCCTAAGTAAAAATTCTGTGGCCCTAAGTAACGTTTCTGTGGCCCTCAGTAACAAATCTGTGTCCCTCAGTAACAATTCTGTGTCTGTCCCTAAGTAACAATTCTGTGGCCCTAAGTAACGTTTCTGTGGCCCTAAGTAACGGTTCTGTGTCCCTCAGTAACAATTCTGTATCCCTCAGTAACAATTCTGTGTCTGTCCCTGAGTAACAATTCTGTGTCCCTAAGTAACGTTTCTGTGGCCCTAAGTAACGGTTCTGTGGCCCTCAGCAACAATTCTGTGTCCCTCAGTAACAATTCTGTGTCTGTCCCTAAGTAACAATTCTGTGGCCCTAAGTAACGTTTCTGTGGCCCTAAGTAACGTTTCTGTGGCCCTAAGTAACGATTCTGTGGCCCTAAGTAACGTTTCTGTGGCCCTAAGTAACGTTTCTGTGGCCCTCAGTAACAAATCTGTGTCCCTCAGTAACAATTCTGTGTCTGTCCCTAAGTAACAATTCTGTGGCCCTAAGTAACGTTTCTGTGGCCCTAAGTAACGTTTCTGTGGCCCTCAGTAACAATTCTGTGTCCCTCAATAACAATTCTGTGTCTGTCCCTAAGTAACAATTCTGTGGCCCTAAGTGACGTTTCTGTGGCCCTAAGTAACGTTTCTGTGGCCCTAAGTAACGATTCTGTGGCCCTCAGTAACAATTCTGTATCCCTCAGTAACAATTCTGTGTCTGTCCCTGAGTAACAATTCTGTGTCCCTAAGTAACGTTTCTGTGGCCCTAACTAACGATTCTGTGGCCCTAAGTAACGTTTCTGTGGCCCTAAGTAACGTTTCTGTGGCCCTCAGTAACAAATCTGTGTCCCTCAGTAACAATTCTGTGTCTGTCCCTAAGTAACAATTCTGTGGCCCTAAGTAACGTTTCTGTGGCCCTCAGTAACAATTCTGTGTCCCTCAATAACAATTCTGTGTCTGTCCCTAAGTAACAATTCTGTGGCCCTAAGTAACGTTTCTGTGGCCCTAAGTAACGTTTCTGTGGCCCTAAGTAACGATTCTGTGGCCCTCAGTAACAAATCTGTGTCCCTCAGTAACAATTCTGTGTCTGTCCCTAAGTAACAATTCTGTGGCCCTAAGTAACGATTCTGTGGCCCTCAGTAACAAATCTGTGTCCCTCAGTAACAATTCTGTGTCTGTCCCTAAGTAACAATTCTGTGGCCCTAAGTAACGTTTCTGTGGCCCTAAGTAACGATTCTGTGGCCCTCAGTAACAATTCTGTATCCCTCAGTAACAATTCTGTCTGTCCCTGAGTAACAATTCTGTGTCCCTAAGTAACGTTTCTGTGGCCCTAACTAACGATTCTGTGGCCCTAAGTAACGTTTCTGTGGCCCTAACTAACGATTCTGTGGCCCTAAGTAACGTTTCTGTGGCCCTAAGTAACGTTTCTGTGGCCCTAAGTAACGATTCTGTGGCCCTAACTAACGTTTCTGTGTCCCTAAGTAACGTTTCTCTGTCCCTAACTCTCTCCCTGAATACAGCCAGGTCTGCCTCTGTTGAATGACTGGAGGCAAATGGAGAATTCTAAAATGGCCGCCATTTATAGCTCGACCATTACACTGTGCTGGCTGGCTGGCTGCTGATTGGCTAATGCGATCACATGTCATGAATGAATGCATTATGGGTCAGCGCGCCTTGTCTGCGCGCCTTCCCAGACATCCCCGCTCCGTCGCCGCACATGTCGCCGCCATTTTAGGAAAAATTTTGATTTGCAGATCCGAAGTCTGCTTATTTTCGGATTCGACGCGAATCGAAATTTTCCTAATATTCGAAACGAATTCCACTTCGCCTACTTCGATTTGCTCATCTCTAGTGGCCATCTTGAGTTAGGGCAGATGATTCATATTGCATGGACTTCAGGCATACATGCAGGAGGGCATGCTTAGCTGAGAGAACCCCTGACATCATTTGCCTAGGCAAGAAACCAGGAAGCAACTGAAGAAGCATAAAAAATAGTTTAAAACAAGTAAATATGACATATCTATTTACTAATGCTAGCAGCATAAGGATTACAAATAGCCGATGTTGATTTAGAGAGAGAAGTTTCACTTTAAATCCTCCCGCCCAAATCTCCAGAAGCTTCTCCTAGAGTCAGAGGGAGGCAATCAAACTTTCATAAAAATAAAATAAATTTGCGCTGGGGTGTTTAAAATAAGAAGCAGCCACTAAGCCATTGTGATACCAATAGCTAAAATACACATAAAGACAGAAAACAGAACTAAATCACATAACTATCAAATGTACATAAACAACATCCTACAGTTGCAAGAAAAAGTATGTGAACCCCTTGCGATTACGTGGAGTTTTGCATGAATTGGGCATAAAATGTGCTCTGAACGTCATCTAAGTCACAACAATAGAAGAACACAGTCTGCTGAACATAATACTACACAAACATTAGATGTTGCCGTGGTGTAATTGCACATAACATGTAAACATTCACAGTGCAGGGAGGAAAAAGTATGTGAGGCCCTAGCTTAATGACTTCTCCCAGAGCTAATTGGAGCCAGGAGTGAGCCAACCTTGACTCCAATCAGTGTGATGATATTGGATGTGTTGCTGACAGCTGTCCTGCCCTTAAAAAACACACACCTGTTTTGGGTTTACTGGTTTCAAGAAGCACTGTCTGATGTGAACCATGCCTCGCAGAAAAGAGCTCTCAGAAGACCTACGATCAAGAATTGTTGACTTGCATGAAGCTGGAAAGGGTTACAAAAGTATCTCCAAAAGCCTTGATGTTCATGTGTTGACGGTAAGACAGACTGTCTACAAATGGAGAAAGTTTAGCACTGTTGCTACTCTCCCTAGGCGTGGTCGTCCTGTAAAAATGACTGCAAGAGCACAGCGCAGAATGCTGCATGAGGTAAAGAAGACTCCCAGAGTGTCAGCTAAAGACCTACAGAAATCTCTGGCACATGCTAACATTTTTGTTGACACATCTACAATAAGGAAAACATTAAACAAGAATGGAGTACATGGGAGGACACCACGGAGGAAGCCATTGCTGTCCAAAAAGAATATTGCAACACGTTTGAAGTTTGAAAAAGAGCACCTGGATGTTCCACAGCACTACTGGCAAAATATACTGTGGACAGATGAAACCAAGATTGAGTTGTTTGGGAAGAACACACAACACTATGTGTGGAGAAAAAAAGGCACAGCACACCAACATCAAAACCTCATCCCCACTGTAAAACATGGCGGAGGGAGCATCATGGTTTGGGGCTGCTTTGCTGCCTCAGGGCCTGGACGGATTGTTGTCATTGATGGGAAAATGAATTCCAGAGTTTATCAAGACATTTTGCAGGAAAACGTACGACCATCTGTCCGCCAACTGAAGCTCCGCAGAGGATGGGTGATGCAACGGGACAATGACCCAAAGCATACAAGTAATTCAACAAAACAATGGCTGCAACAGCACAGAATACGCCTTCTGGAGTGGCCCAGTCAGAGTCCTGACCTCAACCCGATTGAAATGCTGTGGCATGACCTTAAGAGAGCGATTCGCACCAGACATCCCAAGAATATTGCTACACTGAAACAGTTTTGTGAAGAGGAGTGGTCCAAAATGACTCCAGATCGTTGTGCAGGTCTGATCTGCAACTACAGGAAACATTTGGTTGAGTTTATTGCTGCCAAAGGAGGGTCAACCAGTTATTAAGTCCAAAGGTTCACATACTTTTTCCTCCCTGCACTGTGAATGTTTACATGTTATGTGCAATTAAACCATGGCAACATCTAATGTTTGTGTAGTATTATGTTCAGCAGACTGTGTTCTTCTATTGTTGTGACTTAGATGACATTCAGAGGACATTTTATGCCCAATTCATGCAAAACTCTACGTAATCCCAAGGGGTTCACATACTTTTTCTTGCAACTGTAACTGTGAATATAATAACACATACATCAAGGAATTTGATTAATTTGTATAATAAATATATCAAAATGTGAAACGTAAAGTCTCAAAGTGAACACAATTAAAATAAAAGTCCTTTCACAATCCAAATTTTATGAAGAGTGTCCCCACACTTCAATTTCCTGTTGAACAAAGTGCTCATCCACCACCAAGTGGCATCATTAGGGAGCCTCTTACCAGAAGCCATGGACCATTAGGTTATAAATGGTCATAAGTGCTTGGATATGTTCTATTGCCAACGATTCTCCTGGCATATAGACCAATGGTCTGCAAACTGCTGCCCTTTGCTTGCTTTTATCTGGTCCTTGGGACACTATTTAATTCACCGACACCAATGAAAGGCATAATTCCACCTAATGACACCAATGATGAGCAAATTCCTATGAGATAAATGTTGGAGCATAGTCCCCCCAATGACACCAACACTAGGGCCCAATGACACCAATGTAGGGGCACAATACCTCCCAATGACACCAATGATGAGGCACAATTCCTCCCACTGTCACACAATGATAGGGGATTGTTTGCTCCCACTGATGCTGGAACATTTTGTATTCCGTTGGCCATAGTCTGGTCCCCCGTAAAGACTGAAGGAGAGTACACTGGCCCTATGTTTAGAAAGTTTGGAGACCCCTGATATAGACCGTCCACCATCAGAATCTCCCCTCCAATATCAGGGTTTAATTAGAAAAAGAGAAACGATGCATACCTATAGTGTAGTATGTAAAAAAATTCATTTATTTAAACAATTGCACTTAAAAATGCCACAACAAGATTGCTAATGGTATTATAAAATAAAACACATACATAGGCAGCAAATCAACAAAAAAAATGAACACAGTGGATAAACAGCAATAGCTTCCAAAGCAGCAGTCTGAATTACGGGCATCACGCATGCCTGCCGACCAGAGCCTGGTGTAAAGCCTGTAAAATAGCAAAAGATTAAAAGAGAATCACACAAGAACGTTACTCATCAGCAGGTAAAAGATATGAAATAAATGCATTTATTATGTATGATAGTAAATACTGTACATCACATACCTCTTAACTTGCCCGTTGAATTATATGGGACGCACAACTAGAAAGTTATCTGAGCGTATTGGGGAACACATAACAAACAAAAATGGTTTTAAAAAACATAGTGTATCAAATCATTTTAGGCTGGTACAAAATAAATATCGCATATTTTTGGCCTTTTATGGTATAGATAGCATAGCTAAATACTGGAAAGGGAGTGACTTAAGCAAAGAAATGTCAAATTTGGGGTTTAACTGGAAGGGAAGCCCTTCCTTCTAAATAAGGGGTTATAGATCTGTGGTGAGTACTGTACATTGCAGTGGCACATGCGGTGGAGCCCTGGTATAATGAAATAGGAAGGAGATACACCAAGCATTGTAAAAGCAGTTTAATATCCATTATATGGGGTGGGACTTTTTAAAGTTAGTATTTTGTATTTATATGCTATATGTGGAGAAAGATTGCATTTATTTATGTTTTTGATTAATATGGGAGGACAGCTATTGCAGTGTAAACGCTGCACTTTTGTTTCTATTTATCACACTGTATGAAGTGATATGCACTTAAAGGGGCAGCTACACATTCTTTAGTTTACAGATTTTTTTATTGTTTAGTTTTACTATTTTCTATTTAGGTCTTCTGACATCCCATTAGTATATAGGCTTGTGACCAGCAGACACATCCCTAGCTCTGAGGAAGGGGGTTCAGCTCCCCAAACATGTCAGCTTATCCGCATCATTAGACACAGTTGCTTTGTGACTGTCCTTGTGGATCACCTATACTGCCTATAATCACGTTGGTTTGTGAGTATACATCCTTTTTATTCAATAAATTACGTGGTGTACCATGGTAATGCACGATGAGAGTGCGCCCGTGTTTGTTTTTATTCACCAGTGGTCAGATTTCCCGATCTCAGAAGGGCAGCACCTCTTCGATTGGCATTTTGGCAATTCCTTGGTTTGCATGAAGATTGGAGCGCTGGTTTCGTTTGTCTATCCATATATATTTGGACACAGACACAATTTTAGTTTTTGTCAGGTATTTACCAATACATATTTAAGATATAGTTCTATAATGGATATGGGCTGAACGTGCACACTCTCAGGTTTAATTTGAGGGTATGTGCATCCAAATTGGAGGAAGGGTTTAGGAATTACAGCTCTTAAGATTAGCCATCCCCCCTTTTTCAAGGGACTAAAAGTAACTGGACAATTGAATATGATCATACATAAAATGTCTATTTTCAATATTTTGTTGAGAATCTCTTTACTGGCAATGACTGCCTGAAGTCTGGAACCCATGGACTTTACCAAAAGACTGGGGTTCCTCCTTTCTGATGCTTTGCCAGGCTCTAACTGACGCTGTCTTCAAAGTTGTTCTTTGTGGGTCTTTCTGCCTTTAGTTTTGCCTTCAGCAAGTGAAATGCATGCTCATTTGGGTAGAGATCAGGTGATTGACATGCTATTGCAGAATATTCCACTTCTTTTCCTTCAAAAGCTCCTGGGTTGCTTTTGCAGTGTATTTTAGATCATTGTCAATCTGTACTGTGAAGTGCCATCCAATCAACTTTGCTGCATTTGGCTGAATCTGGGCTGACAGTATATCTCTAAACATTGCAGAATTCATCCAGCTGCTTCTGTCTTCTGTCATTATCAATAAACACAAATGACCCAGTTCCGCTGGAAGCCATGCATGCTCATGTCATCACACTGCCTCCACCATGTTTTACAAATGACATTGTGTGCTTTGGATCATGAGCTGTTCCAAGCCTTCTCCACAATTTTTTCTTCCAGTCATTCTGGTACAGATTCCTCTTCATTTCATCCATCCAAAGAATGCTTTTCCAGAACTGGTCTGGCTTTTTTAGATTTTTTTTGGCAAAGTCTAATCTGGCTTTTCTATTCTTCAGGCTTATGAATGGTTTTCACCTTGTGGTGAATCCTTTGTATTTGCCCTCGTGAAGTCTTCTCTTGATTGTAGAGTTTGACAATGATACGCCCACCTCCTGGAGAGTGTCCTTCACTTCTCTGGATGTTGTGAATGGGTTTTTCTTTACCACAGAGAGGATCCTGCGTTCATCCACCACTGTTGTCTTCCATGGATGCCCATGCCTTTTTTATGTTGCTGAGCTCACCAATGCATTCTTCTTTCATCATAATGTACCAAACTGTTTATTTGGCCACTTATAACGTTGCTGCTATATCTCTGATGGATTTGTTTTGTTTTTGAAGCCTTACAATGGCCTGTTTCACTTGACAGCTCCTTTGAACGCATGATGTAGGTTCACAGCAATAGATTCCAAATGCAAATACCACACTTAGAATCAACTTCAGACCTTTTACTTGCTTAATTGATGAAGAAATAACAAAGGAGTAGCCCACACATGGCCATGAAACAGTTTTTGATTCAATTGTCCAATTACTTTTGGTCCCTTGAAAAAGGGGGGATGGCTAATCTTAAGAGCTGTAATTCCTAAACCCTTCCTCCAATTTGGATGTACAGTTGCAAGAAAAAGTATGTGAACCCCTTGGGATTACGTGGAGTTTTGCATGAATTGGGCATAAAATGTCCTCTGAATGTCATCTAAGTCACAACAATAGAAGAACACAGTCTGCTGAACATAATACTACACAAACATTAGATGTTGCCATGGTTTAATTGCACATAACATGTAAACATTCACAGTGCAGGGAGGAAAAAGTATGTGAACCTTTGGACTTAATAACTGGTTGACCCTCCTTTGGCAGCAATAAACTCAACCAAATGTTTCCTGTAGTTGCAGATCAGACCTGCACAACGATCTGGAGTCATTTTGGACCACTCCTCTTCACAAAACTGTTTCAGTGTAGCAATATTCTTGGGATGTCTGGTGCGAATCGCTCTCTTAAGGTCATGCCACAGCATTTCAATCGGGTTGAGGTCAGGACTCTGACTGGGCCACTCCAGAAGGCGTATTCTGTGCTGTTGCAGCCATTGTTTTGTTGAATTACTTGTATGCTTTGGGTCATTGTCCCGTTGCATCACCCATCCTCTGCGGAGCTTCAGTTGGCGGACAGATGGTCGTACGTTTTCCTGCAAAATGTCTTGATAAACTCTGGAATTCATTTTCCCATCAATGACAACAATCCGTCCAGGCCCTGAGGCAGCAAAGCAGCCCCAAACCATGATGCTCCCTCCGCCATGTTTTACAGTGGGGATGAGGTTTTGATGTTGGTGTGCTGTGCCTTTTTTTCTCCACACATAGTGTTGTGTGTTCTTTCCAAACAACTCAATCTTGGTTTCATCTGTCCACAGTATATTTTGCCAGTAGTGCTGTGGAACATCCAGGTGCTCTTTTTCAAACTTCAAACGTGTTGCAATATTCTTTTTGGACAGCAATGGCTTCCTCCGTGGTGTCCTCCCATGTACTCCATTCTTGTTTAATGTTTTCCTTATTGTAGATGTGTCAACAAAAATGTTAGCATGTGCCAGAGATTTCTGTAGGTCTTTAGCTGACACTCTGGGAGTCTTCTTTACCTCATGCAGCATTCTGCGCTGTGCTCTTGCAGTCATTTTTACAGGACGACCACGCCTAGGAAGAGTAGCAACAGTGCTAAACTTTCTCCATTTGTAGACAGTCTGTCTTACCGTCAACACATGAACATCAAGGCTTTTGGAGATACTTTTGTAACCCTTTCCAGCTTCATGCAAGTCAACAATTCTTGATCGTAGGTCTTCTGAGAGCTCTTTTCTGCGAGGCATGGTTCACATCAGACAGTGCTTCTTGAAACCAGTAAACCCAAAACAGGTGTGTGTTTTTTAAGGGCAGGACAGCTGTCAGCAACACATCCAATATCATCACACTGATTGGAGTCAAGGTTGGCTCACTCCTGGCTCCAATTAGCTCTGGGAGAAGTCATTAAGCTAGGGCCTCACATACTTTTTCCTCCCTGCACTGTGAATGTTTACATGTTATGTGCAATTACACCACGGCAACATCTAATGTTTGTGTAGTATTATGTTCAGCAGACTGTGTTCTTCTATTGTTGTGACTTAGATGACGTTCAGAGCACATTTTATGCCCAATTCATGCAAAACTCCACGTAATCGCAAGGGGTTCACATACTTTTTCTTGCAACTGTACATACCCTCAAATTAAACCTTAGCATGTACACTTTCAGCCCATATCCATTAGATAACTATAGCTTGAATATGTTTTGGTAACTACCTGAAAAAATCTAAAATTGTGCCTGTGTCCAAATATATATGGACCTAACTGAATATTCAAGTATCCTTCAAACTGTGCCAATCAGAATTCCTTCCTTCCTTCCTTCCCCAACTTATTATGTCTTCCTGAACAAGAGTTAGTTCCTTCCTTCCTTCCTTCCCCAACTTATTATGTCTTCCTGAACAAGAGTTCCTTCCTTCCTTCTTATTTCCTTCCTTCCCTTACTTATTATGTCTTCCTGAAAAAGAGTTAGTTTGTTCCTTCCTTCCTTCCTTCCTTCCTTCCTTCCTTCCTTCCTTCCTTCCCCTACTTATTATGTCTTCCTGAACAAGAGTTCCTTCCTTCCTTCCTTCCTTCCTTCCTTCCTTCCTTCCTTCCTTCCTTCCCCAACTTATTATGTCTTCCTGAACAAGAGTTCCTTCCTTCCTTCCTTCTTATTTCCTTCCTTCCTTCCTTCCTTCCCTTACTTATTATGTCTTCCTGAACAAGAGTTAGTTCCTTCCTTCCTTCCTTCCTTCCTTCCTTCCCCTACTAATTATGTCTTCCTGAACAAGAGTTACTTACTAGGATACAACCTTAAACATATGTCTTCCATTCACTTGGCTGTTTATAGACATGTGTGGTTTGTTTAGTTACGAATTGACTTTCGGACAAATATTTTCATTATTCGGAGATTCGGATGAATCAGAATTCCGAATAACAAAAATAACGAATTTAAACTAATCCGAAATAACAAAACAAAATTCGGCCAAAATTCGATTAGAAAACACAATCGAAAACAAAAAAAAAAATTAGAAAACCAATTTAAAGCGGAGCTCCACCCAAAAGGGGAAGTTCCGCTTTAGGGACTGGTTCCCCACTCCCCATTAAGGATTGGCACCTTTGGGAAGCGGGGGGGGGGGGGGGGGCATCTTCAACCCCTTGCATTCTGAAAGGGCAATAGGAGTTATGTGTTCCTCATTAACATGTACAACAAAGTCATTCGGACCCTCAACTGATTATAAAATTAGCCCCAAAGTAAAATCACTAGAAAAAAAATTAAAAGAAAAATAGCAGTAAAAAGTAAACTATGCTTACTGCACACCTTGGACTACTGCTGATAATCTACTCAGCCTTTCTGCAGCCAAGCCGAGGGTCCCAAAACAAGAATGTGCTGCTGCGCGGTCAGACAGGCATGGAGGCACAAAGGCAGTGTAGCCCTAAGCCTGCGTTCACACCAGTGTGATTTTTTTATGTGATTTGACCGTTCAAAATCGCATGTCAAGTCGCACCCTATTTGTGCCTGTGGAACCATTGGTGTGACTCCGAGTTGCACTGATTTTGAAAAAGCACTATTTTCATGTGCGATATGCATTGACATCTCTGTATGAAGTCACACAGGGGGCCGAAGCTGATTTCCTATACACACACAAGCACATTTTTTTCTTCTATGTTTTTATCATGTACTGAAAGGCACACTTTTGATAGTGATACATACTATATACTGTATATAGTTGAAAAATATATTTTTTCCATGATACATATTTGCATGAAATATTCCCTTTAAAACCTCAGAGGATATTAACAGATAAGTGGAATTTGAAGCTGAACTCTGCAGTAAGCAAATGTTGTCTAAATACAAGAGTCGTGTATTCTAACTTGATTCTTGGTTTGCTTTGTGTATTTCTTCTAGATCTGTGCATTAGGCTTCATGTACACTGCAGCTGATAAACTCAGGTTTAGGAGCTTTTCTGCGTTTTTTTTCAGCAGCCCCTGAACTCTTCCTAATGTTTTCCTATGTGTCCATGTACACATGTGGCAGTTGAGTTTACAGTTGTTTTTTGAACGCACCAAACTTGTGTGCAGGAATAGATTTTATCAGCGTTTCAAATGCCAAATGCTTGTAAACACGACTAACCACGTTTATAAGCGTTTGGAAATTTTTTTTAACTCTTCCATTTCCAGATGCTGTCGAGAGCCTTTTTTCATCATGAAAAATGCATGCAAAGTGTTTTCCCGGTACTCAAATGGACCTGGTACACCATACTTTGAGGTTTTGCATGAAAGAAAATATGTTAGACACTGCTGCAATAATTTCTGCACAGAAATGAGCTGGAACACATCCAAACACCACAAAAAAAAGACAGCTAATCTCAACAAATACTGCTCTCTCTGCTTCTGCTCTCCCTATTTCTCTCAAAATGTCTGAAATAGTTAATTTTTTACTGTTTTTCAGTGCATTCTGGGCATCTTGGAAGGTCTCCTGAGGTTATCTTTAAAAAACGCTTCTAAACGCAAACGCTCATAAACGTGAATAAACGCGGTATGCAAACGCGGCTAAACAGATGTTTTTAACCTACGTTTTCCAGCAGTCAGTTTCCATCATTCAGAAGTGTCCCGTGTACATGGAGCCATAATCTAATGTAAAACTTTGCTTCTGTGCAGGAGCTTCCAGTAATAAAGACCAATAACTACTGCTCTCTCTCCTTGTGCAGAGGGGCTGGTCATGTCTCTGCCTCCTCCTGTAGTTTTCTCCAGACAGCCTGTAGTGGTTGGAGACTGTTAGGTCCCTGCCACAGCTTTCCTTGCTGCACAGGCTATATGCAACATGATGCTACTTTTACAAGGTAATTTCTGTGTTTTTAAAGACTTTTGATGCACACAAAATGGCTATTGAAGAATATATTTAATTATTATTATTATTAATAATAATATATTAAGTTTTTGTGCCCAGAGTTCATATTTAATGTAATACTTAAAACCCCAACATTTTATTGTAACACACATCAGGGTTCAAATTCAAGGACATATGTTCTAGCTGACTGTTCCTGTAAATTAGACCCAAGTTCGGTAAAGTACGTATGAATGAAATCATTTATGTGTGCATGTATATAATATATATATATATCATTGCTTATATGTAAGTATGTGTCTGAATATGTGCATGTGCAATTTTTTTATTTTTTTTGCATTTGTATATGCAATTGCATTGTAGCTGTACTGTCTGCACAAACTGTTGGTGCTATATAAATCCTGCATAATAATAATATTTTTTAAATATGAGAAACTATACTTTAAATGCTTGGCTGCAAATTCTTTTTTGTTTTTTTTACATTGTATCAACTAAACTATTAAATGCACATTTTTCAGATAATTTTAAACTTTTGTTCATTTTCTTTTATTATCTAAATATCAGCATTTAAACTTTAAAGTCACATGTTGCAAACCCAACATATGATGGATAATGTACGATCCGTGGTCCTCTAGTACATTTTAGCATATGGTCGGTTGAGCTGTATCAGCTCAGCAACAGTTTATGTTGTTTTCATGTTTGTGCACAGCAGTGCAGCTGTAAATAGTATGTGTAATGGAGCTAAGAGAGCATTACATGGGGATTTATTTAGATCTGTTATGTAGATATGACCTGATGTGTTCACCTCCATAGCCTTTTGGCAATCGGACACTGTTTTCAAGAGAGAGCTGCACTCTTTGGGATTAGAAAGACTAAGGATGAGGGAGGATTAAGTACATTATTAGACTGCTTTACCCCCCCCCCCCCCATCACCACCATATGCACACACCCCAGCTCTATTTTCAGGAGCGAGAACTATACAGCCCAGGAGATTGGACACCTTGTACACCATTTCTCTTATTCAGTAATTTTTTACTTCTTTGTGTTTTCTGCAGGTATGATCTGTGGCTCAGTGAAGCAGAATGGTCACAATTAAAGACATTATGGTAATTTCGCAGATTACATTTTTTTATCTTTTCTACTTTTTTTCTGAAATACCAGAGCACTCCCCAGTGGCGGAACTGCCAGGGTCGCAAAGGTCGTACTTGCGGCTGGGCCCTGGAGATGTGTGCAAACCTGGTGGCCAACTACAGGAAACGTCTGACCTCTGTGATTGCCAACAAGGGATTTGCCACCAAGTACTAAGTCATGGGGATCAAATACTTATTTCCCTCATGAACATGTAAATCAGTGCATAATTTGTTAGACATGCATTTCTTTTGAATGTTTTGTTGCTATTCTGTCTTTCAGTTGTACAATACACCTACCATTTTAGATTTTTAGATTTTTAGACTGATCATTTTTGTGAGTGGGCAAACATTCAAAATCAGTAGGGGATCAAATACTTACTTCTTTCACTGTATATCACAATGAGCACACACCTCAACAGTTTAGAAGAGCTAATAAATGGAAACCCATCAAGCTCCATACAGAGCACCACCATATTACCCACCCCAAGGAGGGAGACCACCACTCAATAAACAATATAGAGGATACCCCCCTAGGGTGTATCATGATTATCAAAATCATGGCAGTTATGGGGTATATAGTCAGGACCACCAAGGATATGGTTATCAAAAACCCAAACCACAAAGACCATATTATAAAAAAAAAACCATATACAGACCTTACCCAGTACCACTACAAAACAGATATTCACCTCTAGCTCAAGAAGAATTTGACTCACCAGCACCCAATCCTTTTTTGGCTGGAATCAAAATCCCCCCAAGGGAGGGGAGAACCCAGAGACAGACCAACAAAAGAGGATGCAGAGGAGAAAGAAGGAAGCAACAGAAAAAGAAGGGACTGATAGGGGAAGGCATTTTCAATTTGAGCTGTGTACCACTCACTAAGCAGGAAATTAACACCTTAAAGGATTAAAATTTGCACCCAAAAAAAGTCTGAACAAATTTGAAACCTATATTAGCATTCAAAAACTAGTGAGGAATCTTAATATCAAAAAATACTATGCTCAGAACCCTAATTTGAGTTCTACCACTAATAGAGAGCAAGAGAACGTATTTCATACAACACTCAGAAACACATCTACTTTCAATCCGACTATAACTGACAGACTGGTTGTATAAGACTTAGCAACCTTACCCATTAAAACATTTAAAGACACAGGTGAGCTCAAAAAAGGAATAGCATCAATAGAAAACAGGAAAGACATAGTTATCCGCCCAGCGGATAAGGGCGGAGGGATAGTGATTATATCCAAAGATTACTATGATTCAGTAATGACAGACATACTCAATGACACTGATACCTACAGCCTACTTAATAATAATCCTACTAAAGCATATAAAAAAGTACTAAATGGTATAATATAAAGTGCAGCACTAGGTGTATATTCATCAACAAATAAATTGTTCAAAAAAGTTTGTGCAATAAGTCGACTACTCTGAAGTATCAATCAAGCATTCCCACAGCTGAAGGTATCACATCAAAAGATTGTGTCAGAGGAGATGACAGAAATGCGCACTCACCGACCGCGCATAGGAAATGCGCATAATGTATTAATCAACCAAGATGTCACACAGGGGGTGCAGTATCCCTCAGGGAACAAGTTGTCATCAAGCAATGGTCAGCTGAGCTCAGAGGACCTCCTTAGGATATGGGTAGACCGCATGGAAGTAGGGCTCCCTCCTCTGGCTGTTGAATGCAGTGAAGGCTGTATATGCAGATCTAATAGCCCCTCAAATTGGGGCCAAAGGGAAGGAAGTACCAATAGTGTAGTATTTCCAGGACTTTATTGAGTATTTATAAAATGTTGCAGGTCAGTAGTACATAAACTTATGTCAGATGATAGATCAAAAAGTACAGACTTAAAGAAAGATGGCTGCCGGACCTCCTCAGGGTCCTGGCGGCAAAGGGGCGTCACACGCTGTCAGCTCCTCCTAAGGCCTTTCTCGCTAAGGCACATCCTCAGAGGGGAGGCTAACAGCAGTGTGATGGACGCCAGCTGTTTAAATAGAGAGAGCAGCGCATGCGCACCAAGTTGCCGCCATGTTCGCAAAGAATGGGCAACTGCGCATGCGCTCTCGCCGAGACGCCATTTTGCCGTGGATCTTATCCTGACAGGAGGGACACTGAATGGAGCGCTGTCAGTGCATAGAAAGAAACGCCAAATGAGCCTAGATGAGAATGGCTGTGAAACCCAGGTTGGATATATATAGAAAGCATATACAGCCTTCACTGCATTCAACACCCTGAGGGATACTGCACCCGCTGTGTGACATCTTGGTTGATTAAAACATTATGCGCATTTCCTATGCGCGGTCGGTAAGTGCGCATTTCTGTCATCTCCTCTGACACAATCTTTTGATGTGATACCTTCAGCTGTGGGAATGCTTGATAGGTACTACAGAGTACTCGACTTATTGCACAAACTTTTTTGAACGATTTATTTGTTGATGAATATACACCTAGCGCTGCACTTTATATTATACCATTTAGGACGTGAGGCAGTTGTGATTTCCTCAAGTGCTTTAGCTGCTTTCCTGTTTGCTTTATTTTGAGGAGCGCTCGCTTTGTTTTCTATATATAAAAAAGTACTGACAAAACTGGTAAATTACGGAAGTAAGAAAAGCATATTGAATAAGAAGGAGGAAGAATATCTCATACCATCTACATGTAAAATACCTATTATATATATGCTCCCAAAAATACATAAACATTTGAACAAACCACCGGGAAGGCCCATTATTAATGGGATAGATTTGTTATCAGCCCGATTGGGTGAATATATTGACTATTACTTACAGCCATTAGTAACCCAAACAAAAGCCTAATTAAGGGACACCAATGTCATACAGGTAATCAATAATATCACCACTAATAGCCACACTGTTATGAGTACTGCTGACGTTTCAGCATTATATACGAGCATCAACCATGAAGGAGCCATAGATGCAGCAAAATGGGCCCTCAATAAATATTCAAAATTATCAGCAAAACATCAGAAATTTATTATAAAATGTTTGGAATTCTGTTTAAGCCATAATTAATTCTGGTATAAGGGAGAATATTAATTACAACAAAGGGGCATAGCAATGGTGCCAAATTTGCCCCCAGTATAGCCAACTTATATATGGCCAAATGGGAAGAGGATACAGTTTTTGATAACTCTAGAAAAGAAATAGTCTTATATAATAGGTTTATAGATGACCTAATAGTTATCTGGGAAGGAGAATAACATTCCCTACAAACATTTTTTGAAGGTCTTAATAGGAATGATAAAAATATACATCTCAGTTGGGACATTTAACCCACTAATATACATTTTCTTGACAACCAGATCATTAAAGAGGAACCCATATTATATACAAAGACTTATTTTAAACCACAGATTGGAACGCCTATATCCCGATAAATAGCTGCCACCATAAATCTTGGCTCACAATTATACCTAGAGGACAATTCATGCGTATAAAAAGAAACTGTACTAAAGCTGCAGATTATGAGGAACAAAGTGCCACTTTAGCACAAAGATTTATTAAAAAAGAATACAAACAAGAAATAGAAGAAAAAAGACATGCAGTAGGGCAATATGATAGAAACATTATACTAATGGATAAAGAATTTGAACAAAAGGGAACCTCTGATGTACCTGTTGTATTACAGTACAACAAACAGCATAGAGCAGTGGAAAGTATTATCTGAAAACATTGGAACATACTGAAACAAGATAAACATCTTACAAATGTGATGCCTATAACACCAAAAGTCGTATACAAAATAGCACCGAGTTTGAGGGACAAATTAGTCAAAAATGTTATTGAACCCCCCCACACAAACATCCATGGTCAGTTTCTTTCAGGGGACTGGTTTTTATACATGTGGAAGATGTTACAGTTGTAGCAGGGTTAGAAATTCCACCATGGGAAGGGAATAAAAGATCAAACAATTCATCTCATGCGAAACCAAAGGAGTGGTTTACTCCTTGAAATGTCCCTGGAATCTGATCTATATAGGAAGAACCAAAAGAGCTCTAAAAGACAGAATTAAAGAAAATGTTTATAATATTAACAGAGGTTACAGATACCATCACTTTTCCCTGCACTTCTGTACTTTTCACAATAAGGATGCCACCCTCATGTAATTTTGGGGTATCAAAAAACATGTTAGTCATTGGAGAGGGGACAATAAAATGAGAGAACTTAGTAAAAAAGAATCCAGGTGGATCCATGAAATGAATAGTTTAGCACCTGCGGGCTTGAACAGAGATTTTGATCTTGCTTGTTTTATTAGTAATCATTAAGAATCTCAATAATAAATCATGATAGGGGAGAGACCCCATAAGGATTAATTATACCATCACTCAGAATAACCAGATCTAACAACAATGCTTTAACAGTCATTTATTAACAGTAGTAGTGGTTACAGCCATCTGCCTCTGGGTATATTACCATATATTGTTTTATATCTGAATGTATTTGTCATTTATATATTGTAGATGTTTTTATTAGTCATTCATTTATAGCTGTAGGTTTTTAATTACTATACCATTAGTACTAATTCATTTTAACAGGAGTAGTGGTTACAGGCATCCACTGCTGGGCATACTACTATTTATTGGTTTACATTTGTATGCAATTGTCATTAATTATTGTAGATTTTTTTTAGTCATTCCACTTACAGTTGGAGGTTTTACCTATAGTTTTATGGGTTTAGATTTTCATTTAGAATAATATTATCTCAGCCCCTAGTATATGTCCGCCTATAGGTGGAATACCCCTTTATGATAAATAGAGTGTTTCTTAATACGTACATCGTGCTTTTAATAACACTAATTCAGGTTTAAGAATATATATACGTAACCCTATGGATATTATATTTAGGTATTTATAGAGGTACACAAGAGTTTTGTTTTATAAAAAAGTTTTAATTTAATTATTGAGATTATAGTCATTACATTTTACAGAAACACACAAATATTATTGTAAATAGGCATAAAACGTAGCATTAGCATTTAGCCAGTATTAGGTAGCAGTATTGAGCTCTTTAATGCTTGCACACCCACAGGTTTTAATTTAGATAACTGATCAAATGTGGGTGTTACAAGCAAATCGCAGTGAAGGTGAGGGTGTGAAATTAGAATCCTCGGTGTGAGTGATCAGTACACACTTCTGTGTGCTTACACTCAAAGCGGGCTCCGAAAACATGGCACCGCCACGCGGACTACAACAAATTGGCTCCCAGCATTCTCTATATAAATCAATGGGCGTCGTGTCGTCCAATCAATTCCCCCTGATGAAGCCTCGTGACCCGGTGGCGTAAGGCATAGGGGAGGAGCTCTGACGTCACGATGCTTAAAGCAACATACAGCAAGTATTTAACAATATTGGAAAACTTTAGTGTGGATTCAAATTTCAACATTTCAATGCGGTTTTAACTTGTAATGCATGTGAGTGCACTACTATATTTAATAAAATATGTTTTAAAGAGGATAAGGCACTATATTTTTTATTACATTCTATGGCCATTATACCTATGAAGAAAAATCCCTAAGGAAGCATGGAGACCCCTAGTGGGAAGAGGGATATTCCCGTCCATCTATCCGGCTCCAGGAAAATCTATAAGGAAACAAGGAGACCCCTGCTGGAAAGAGGGAACACTCCATCCATCCATTCATCCCAGGGAAAGAGGGATCATCCCATCCATTCACCACTTAGCCCCATTAAAGGGACACAAGCCTTTTATGACCTCACTTAACGGTCTGGTCATATACACCAGGTGAGAGCACAAGCGGTCAAGGTGTATAACATTTTTTATGATTGGTGAACTGCACAGTTATTATTTTTGTATCACAGCACTGGAAAAAGTGTCAAGGTCACGGATTTAATAAGGATGTGTTTGCAGTAGTAATATAATTGCAGACATATCGTTATCTTTCGATATCTTTTTCAATATCTCTTTTGATATATCTTTTGAAGCTGGACTGTTATTTATTTAATGTTTATTTATTCACACTTTTTTGCAATTGGTAGTGGAGTGCGACACCACTTCTGATTTTATTTTTATATGACACAATGGTATGAGTATGTGTAGAGTGTAAGCAAACCACTAATTTTCACACATTTCTTTGAACAATTTTTGATAATTTCATTTTCATTATTGTATTGAGTTTACCACACAGCATTGGTAATATTTAAATATTTTAGCATACACCATAGTAGCTCACAAGACTCCACACTTCAGTATCTATATGTGTTGTGTATACTACAAAAAATTTGCCATGCGCCACTAAAGTGTTCAGCTTTGGCTTGAAGAAAATGTGGCAACCCTACCCAAGATGGCAGGAATGAGGCTCACTGCAGGACATGTGAAACGGTTGTTTACTCCAAACGGGCCACGACTGGAGTAAAGGGCCCTGGGCTCAGAGGGAAGTCGGGGGTCACGGAGGCCCTTCATAGTTTCTTGTACCAGGGCCCTGAAGGTTCTAGTTACGCTTCTGGAACTCCCATTTAATTTTCCTTAAAGTAGCCCTGAAGTGAGAGATCTGGCTAAAAGCTGAATTTCAGGTATGATCTTTACTGCTTGGTTCAATGTAAGGGCTGCTGAGAAAGCTGATAATCACTGTAGTCATACCTCCCAATCATCCATCATTTGAGGAACTGACTCCCAAAATCCCTCTTTCCTTCTCAGTTGTCCCTCATTTTAGACAGATGTGTAGACTTGTAAGAGGGGCTTTGTGGTTGGCTAGTTTTGGCGCCAAGCCACAACTCCCTACCCCTGCTCCAGCCCTGGAGCACAGACCCTCCTGCTGAGGCCAAACCCTCCTCCATCTAGTGCCCCACTCCATTTCATAAGCCTCATCAGTACATCCCAGGCCATAGACATTTATATCTGAAGAAGGAATGTCCATACAAGAAATAACTTAGTTGCACTTTACTGACGTGGTTGAGGGAATGGCTTGACAGTCACGTCACAAGGGAATACAATCCAGAGTCACTTGACATACACAGAAAATAACACAAAGTGGACAATCCGCAGTTGTCTCAGGTGAAAGCACATGTAGCACCTCACAGCCATTTCTTTACGGTCTCTCCTCTGCCCAGGCTCATAAGCACTCACAGGACTGTGTTCTCTGTAGACACCTCCTAGCTAGGTACACCTCTCCCAGGAACCCTCCAGGGAAGCAGCCTCACACCGGGATCTCCAGCCTGGCCTAAAAGGCCTTTTGCAATCGGGATGGTCTGTGGAGTGATTGAGGATCTATGTAGTATGGCTTGTGGTACAAGAGTTTGGGCCTGAAGTCTACTAACAAAGCGCATGTAGACCTCCTATAATCAAGAGGTCAAATGATCTGGTAAGCTTCCAGTTTGCAGTCACGTTGGTGTTCATGCAAGCTGGAATGAAGAACTTGGATCACTCACTGTAAAGGGGACTGTTTCAGACATTTTTAAAGCAACTGTTTTAGTTGCAATGTTTTTGCACATCCATTTTTGGTATTTGGTTCACCTTTGAGCACTTTATTCTCTGTATATGATTGTATATTTATGAATGGTTGATGTATTATTTATTGGTTGACTTATGCCACTTTGATTGATTTATTTATTAGCACAACACCAGGTATTTATTTGTACCTAAAAGGGGCCTAACACCTAATGTATCAGATCTGGTACAGGACCACCTAGTGACAAAGTGGTTAACTGCACCTGCCTACAGACCTCTATAAAAAAAATGCAATACTTAACTACCAAAAAGGGTTACACTACACTAAACCATTCACACAAACCTTTTTATTATCACATTATCATTTTAAAAAGCCAGTATAAAGAAAACATACTGATGAAAAAGGAACTTTGGAGTTCATCCAGTGATTTTTTGCGTATTCATTGTTCAGGGGCCACATAACTGCGGGTGTGGTGGTGGAATTTCTTTGCCTACACAATCTGTACTAAAGGGTTCCCCTCTTTCCAATATGAGAAAGTTGGGAGGTATGACTGTAGTAGTCATAACTACTACAGTGATAGTTGTGATCTTCCAGGTTCTGTGCCAAGCAGCTTTCCATCTGCACACTGAGCTCAGGGGGTAGCTTACTCAGCACTGCCACCATTTATAGAATGCCTTGGGTTTTTTTTTTCTCAGTAATACAACGAATTCTCTGATTGGACAAGGTGGAGAGGAATGGTGGTGATATCATGATCGTCACCTCACTCAAAGATATTTTATATCCCTGTGCTGGGATATAAAAACAATGCACATAATAATTATAATAATCACATACATTATCATTTATAATTTACCAACATGACAGTCCCCAGAAAATGAATTTGGCCCCACAGGCCAGAGTAAATTTGTAGACCTGCAGTTATAACGAGACATGAAAAATGTGTAGCCACCTCCTTCCATTATTCCAGTATTAGGCTCCATGCACACTTGGTGTTTTAATAACGCAGATAATGTTAGCTGTGTAAAGTCACATTAACCACTTCCTGTCCGGCCCATGTACAAATTTATAAACGGTATCCGCACTCACTGCCTGCGTGCGCTCCCTAGGAGTGCGTGGCACAGCAAACACCGATCACTGTACGGGACCTCTGTGCGAGGTCCTGATTCATGTGATCACTGATTGGCCTATCAGTGATCACAGGAACACTTCCTGACATCATTGCTTACTACTAGTGAAATCTGTGAATGATCACAGAGGTCACATGGTACAAGGCTATTCACAACAGCCTTGTACCACGTGACAAGCTGTGACCAATCACAGCTCTCACAGTATTTCTCAATGGCTGCAAGAATGCAGCCAGAGAGAAGGAGAAATAATTGCTTTTACAGCCTTTGTGGGTGTAAAATCAATCAGTGTAAAAAAAGAAAAAAAAAATCTTCATTACCCCCCACAAGTGGTACAGTGTCACTATGGTGACACTGTACTGCTAGGGTGACAATATATAAAAAAAACCCATAAATAATAATATCAAAAAATACAATAAAAATGTAAAAAACATTTTGAAAAATTATAATTTTTAGGTATAAACTAATTTGTTTTTTTTTTCTACTAAAAAGACAGATGAATATATGTTGGCCAAGATTTATAAAGAAAGATAATTTATTTGCTAAATTTTATAAGAAAAAGACTTTTTTTTTCAAAATGTTTTGACTTTTCATTTATATAGCAAAAAAATAAAATCCCCAGTGGTGAATAAATACCACCAAATAAAGTTTTATCTGTCTCAAAAAAATGCAAAAAAATGCTGCAAAACATCCAAAAAAGCCAGTTTGCCACGTTTTACCACTTTCTGCTGCATTTTTCAGCATTAGAGCATTTTTACAGCTAAAAAACACCCCTGCCAAAAAAAGCTCATTACAGTCTATGTGTGCATGGACACATAGGATAACATGCTGGGGAGTTTACTGACTGTAGAAAAAACCGCCAAAAGCCAAAACAGCCGCTGTAAAAATGTCCAGTGTGCATAAGGACTTATTGTGAAGTGAGAGGAAAATGATAAATGGTTTTCAAAATTTTTTACAAATAAATATCGGAAAAGTTTGCCGTACATTTGTATTCAGCCCCCTTTACTCTGATATCCCTAATTAAAATCTAGTGGAACCAATTGCCTTCAGAAATCACCTAATTAGTAAATAGAGCCGACCTGTGTATAATTTAATCTCAGTATAAATACAGCTGTTCTGTGACGCCCTCAGAGGTTTGTTAGACAACATTAGTGTTCCCTCCAGGACTTCTCCCGAGCTTCTCCCATCCTATGGAATTCTGTACCCCGATCTGTCCGGCTGTCTCCTAATCTATCCACCTTTAGACGATCCCTGAAAACCTGTCTCTTAAAGAAGTCTATCCTGCTTCTACCTAGTAAACCGCCATTCCTAGATTGTAAACTCGAAAGAGCAGGGCCCTCGATCCCCTCATGTTTTGCATTGTATTGGTATTGTTCTGTCACATGTTCTGTCCCCCTTTGTAATGTACAGCGCTGAGCGAACTATTGGCGCTTTATAAATACTGTATAATAATAATAATAATAATTTATTTCCTCCATCAGCTCATCCCCGCACAGCTATTACCTTTTGTATCACTCAACCCTTCCTCCTAGATTGTAAACTGTAATGAGCAGGGCCCAGTGTTTCCTCTTGTACCAAATTGTATTGTAACTGTATTGTCTCCCTTATATTGTAAAGCGCTGCGCAAACTGTTGGCACTATATAAATCCTGTATAATAATAATAAGTGAACAAACAGCATCATGAAGGCCAAGGAACACACTAGACAGGCCAAGGATAAAGTTGTTTACTGGCTGTAGAAAAAATGCCAAAAGCCATAAACAGCAGCTGTAAAAACATCCAGTGTGCATGAGGATTTAGCAGTCACCTTCACTTTTTCAGTGAAAGTACAGGATTTTCAGGTTCCTCCATGCATTCAAATATAGATCAGCTTTGCCTAACTTAAAATTCAGCATTTATGCCTGAAGGGTAGCAGGAAGTGTATGAGAAATATTTAACAAGCGTTCGTTGCATTACATTAGCAATCGTAATGCAAAGCTTTAATGATATTCTCCATGAATCTCGCTAATTCCTAATTTAAATGTATGTTAAATATCAGGACACTACAGGCAAAGCATCAGGATGAATATGAATTGGTATGACATTTGTTTGGTACGTAAAGTTAACAATTATTTTCGCTGATCACCATGGTAATGCGCTCAAGGATTTTTAAGTAATGTGAGTAAGAATTTCAGCTTGTGAAATGTATTTGACATCTTGCTGAGTCTGTGTTTCAGAGAATTAAGACTGATGGGAAGGGCGACACAGAGCAATATTAAAAAGGTTTCCAATACAAATCACCTCTCCTACGAGGACAAAGACAGAATAATCCATACCTCCTACAAACTCAATTATTCTAGTATGTCTGTTTTTTTTTTTATTTCTACACAGTGTAGATACTGTTTATTGGGTTCTAGATATACAATTAGACATTATAGATAATAATACAGTGAGCATAATTTCCCTAACTGTTGTCCTTTCAGAAAAGTGGTGACAAAATCAATAGCCAAAGTGAGAACAATACAGCAGAAAAAAATTGCAAAGATTTATATGTAGAAGATATTGTAGTTTCCTGGTTCAACTGTACCTGAGTGGTAAGCATAGAACATGTCCATGAACCCCAAATGTTGTCTAATGGCTTGGGGAACCCCTGTTGATCAGAGCTGTATTTACCACAAGGCAAACAAGGCACTTGCCTAGGGTGGCATTTTTCAGGGGGGCAGCACTTCCCCCCAGAAGATGGGATGGAAGAAGGGACACGTGCACCGTGGGAACCAGGTGGGATTCAAGAGAGGCTGCAGGCTGCTTGATGGTGTATTTAGAGCCTGACTCTCATTCCCAGGGATGTCCGGAGCTGTGAAGATGGGTGTCTCTCTCTATCGCTGAGGGGGGTAGTGGAAGACTCTCAAAGGTGGGGGGCAGGGGTGCAAAAGAAAAACAAAAATAGGACACCTAGTGCATTATCGTAAAAAATATTTATTGAAAGAATTAAAAAGTAGGTATCATACTTACAATGGACATATAAAACACAGGCACATCACAATGAACAATGGTGTTCAATCCATATATCATCTGAGTCCACAATGATGGAACCCTGGATGACCAACTCTGACGCGTTTTGAGGACTCAGCCTCTTCCTCAGAGCCACTCAGGCTGCAGGCTGCTTGATGATGTATTTAGAGCCTGATTCTCATTTCCAGGGATGTCCAGAGCTGTGAAGATGGGTGTCTCTCTCTATCGCCGAGGGGGGTAGTGGAAGACTCTGAAAGGTGGGGGGGCAGGGGTGCAAAAGAAAAACAAAAAGAGGACGCACCGGCCTAGTGCATTATCGTAAAAAATATTTAATGAAAGAATTAAAGAGTAGGTATCATACTCACAATGGGCATATAAAACACAGGCACATCACAATGAACAATGGTATTCAATCCATATATCATCTGAACGATGGTACCCTGGATGACCAACTCTGACGCGTTTCGAGGACTCAGCCTCTTCCTCAGAGCCACTCAGGCTGCAGGCTGCTTGATGGTGTATTTAGAGCCTGACTCTCATTTCCAGGGATGTCCGGAGCTGTGAAGATGGGTGTCTTTCTCTCTATCGCAGGGGGGGTTATTGGAAGGCTCTCAAAGGTGGGGGGGCAGGGGTGTTGTTGGTCAATGTGAAGCTCTCTCCACGGGAGGTGGAAGGGGGGGTGTTGGTCGGTGTCCGTGGGGGGCAGACGATTTTTGTGTTGCCTAGGGCAAACACAAAACCTAAATACACCACTGCTGTTGATATACTATATCTAATCTGGTATGGAGTAAAAGCTGAATTACATTTTTCTACTTAGAAAGAGATGGTGGAGATGGTTTTTGCACAGAAATATAATAGTTTTAATAATTTCTTAGAGTGTAAGGTTATCTGGAGGTCCTCCACCAACCTTAATAAGCATACCATGGCACATCATTTATTAGGCAGGATTAACGCACATTCAAGGAACCCATTGACCTGTAACTAGAATGCGTGCATATCCATAGTGCATGAAAGAAGTCAGCTTTCTGGCCACAGGCACAAAAACAAAGTGGAGACTGTCTGAGTTCCAACTTATATAATCATAGAGGAATATAATATAACTGAAGATAAAGTTTGAGTTGGATAAATCTATCTTTGGAAGACATAACCAACATATAGGACATATAGGTTTTCTCAAAATCTTCCTAGTCCTTTGCTGACATTTGTGGCAATGTATCGTGCTATTTAGACTGGTTTTCAGGAGCTTGCTTTAGCAGAGAGCAATGTAGCATTATAGCTAAAAGCACATTTTTTTCACTCTGAATTTCAACCATATATAGTTGTTGTACCACAATATCAGTTTGCAGATCACGTAAAGAAATGGTAGATCTGAGTCTATGTAAAACCCTAGAGCTGTGAAAAGTTGGTTCTCCTTAGTGTTTAACATGTGTTGGAAAGATTTTTCACTTTTTTTTTCAGTTGGTTAAATATGAAACATGATTTATGAATAATTTTTATGTGTTTTCAAACCCACTAGCATATCATTGGTGGTCTGATTGTGCTCATTGGTGGTATGAAACATGATTTATGAATAATTTTTATGTGTTTTCAAACCCACTAGCATATCATTGGTGGTATGATCGTGCTCATTGGTGGTATGATCAGATTAACAGACTTTCAGAGGGGCAGGTCATTTATATTTTTTGACCTCTTGCACACACTTTTTGATATCCTGCTCCGTGAACATTATCGATATATGTGAATATGCCACTTTTTTAGTTCCCATTTTGGACTGTCGCCCTCATCCCCGGTTACATATTTTGAACGTATCTGCCGTAACTCATCCAGGGGTAGAGGTCTTATCTCAGACTTATACCGCTCTTTTTTGTGTGCCATTTATCCATCACTTCCCTCATATAGATTGAAATAAGAAATTGATTGTAACATTACATTCTCAGATGAAGACTGGGACTCCATGTTGGATAACATGCGTAGGGGTTCTAGATCCCTTTCAATCCATGAGATGGCCCTTAAGGTCATAACCTGTTGGTATTTCACCCCCTCTAGCTTACATGTCATGGTTCAGGGGACGTCGCACCTCTGTTTTAGGGGTTGTGGCCTCACTGGAACTCTTGTACATACGTTTTGGGCCTGCCCTGGTCTTTCTTTGATCTGGCATAGTATATCGGAGGTGGCCTCTGCCTTGGTTGGTTCCACGGTAGACTTGTCACTGCAAATTTGTTTATTGGATGCACCCATTTCAGGGATTTCAACGAACATAATGAGGCTAATCCATACTATTTACGTTTCCTCCCTGTGGGCCATTGCCCTTCATTGGAAGTCCCCGGTGGTCCCTCTCCCCTCCTTATTGCAGAGAGTTGATATGGTCATGCTCATGGAACGTATTCAATACACTTTACTGGACAGGATGCATTTATTTAACAGTAAATGGGTTAATTGGAAGATGCATCTGCACTTAATGGTAGAATAATCTCTGCTGCACCAATTTGTGTCAATGATTCTTTGTCAATTATGCGGTTGGTCTGCCTACAATGTTGACTACCTCTTTCATGTACTTGATCTTTAATTTTTTGTGACTGCCTTTATTTTATTGTAAATTCTTTATGTGCCTTTTTCTTGCTGTTTGTTCTACCTCATGTATGATGTGCAGTTTTTGTTGTTTATCTTTCAATAAAAACGTTTGTAAACAGAATAATTTTTATATTCATTTGTAGCCAGCGTGTGGCACTCTCAGCTCTTGTTTGCCAGTGCTTTTGGGTGAAGCGAGGCAGTAAATCAAGGCAAAGCACAGGGTCATATTAATGGTAAAGTGATAGCAGCTTAAGAGCCAGCAGACAGATAACAAACTGGATGGATCATGGGACACTGTAATGTCTAGAGCAGCGGTTCTCAACCTGGGGGTCGCGACCCCTTTGGGGGTCGAACGACCATTTCCCAGGGGTCGCCTAAGACCATCGGAAAACACATATTTCCGATGGTCTTAGGAACCGAGACACCACTGCAGTCTCCGGCGATGTGTGGGCGGGATGATACGCTGCGGTCACCTGGCCACACCTCCGGGATCGCTCAGCAGCTCCGCCTCCTCGCCGCTGATTGGCCACCGGAACTGTAGCTCAGGAGAGGCACACAGGCGGCCAATCACCGGCGAGGAGGTGGAGCTTGGAGAGGAGGAGCCGAGCGGCAGCGCGCGTACATCAAAGAAGACCGAGGGAGCTGCCGGAGCGAGTGAAGAGGAGAGCGGCCAGAGAAGGAAGACAGCTGACAGGTAAGTAAGAGAGCGAGCCCAGGCTGGAGCAGGGGTCAGCAAGGTAAGTATCATTGGTGTCAGTGGGAGGAATAGTGCCCCATCATTTGTGTCACTAATACCAACGATGGGGCACTATTCCTCCCCCCACTGACACCAACGATGGGGCCCTATTCCTCCCCCCACTGACACCAACGATGGGGCACTATTCCTCCCCCCACTGACACCAACGATGGGGCACTATTCCTCCCCCCACTGACACCAATGATGTGGCACTATTCCTCCCCCCACTGACACCAACGATGTGGCACTATTCCTCCCCCCACTGACACCAACGATGTGGCACTATTCCTCCCCCCACTGACACCAACGATGTGGCACTATTCCTCCCCCCACTGACACCAACGATGTGGCACTATTCCTCCCCCCACTGACACCAACGATGGGGCACTATTCCTCCCCCCACTGACACCAACGATGGGGCACTATTCCTCCCCCCACTGACACCAACGATGGGGCACTATTCCTCCCCCCACTGACACCAACGATGTGGCACTATTCCTCCCCCCACTGACACCAACGATGTGGCACTATTCCTCCCCCCACTGACACCAACGATGGGGCACTATTCCTCCCCCCACTGACACCAACGATGTGGCACTATTCCTCCCCCCACTGACACCAACGATGGGGCACTATTCCTCCCCCCACTGACACCAACGATGGGGCACTATTCCTCCCCCCACTGACACCAACGATGGGGCACTATTCCTCCCCCCACTGACACCAACGATGGGGCACTATTCCTCCCCCCACTGACACCAACGATGGGGCAGTATTCCTCCCCCCACTGACACCAACGATGGGGCACTATTCCTCCCCCCACTGACACCAACGATGGGGCACTATTCCTCCCCCCACTGACACCAACGATGGGGCACTATTCCTCCCCCCACTGACACCAACGATGGGGCACTATTCCTCCCCCCACTGACACCAACGATGGGGCACTATTCCTCACCCCACTGACACCAACGATGGGGCACTATTCCTCCCCCCACTGACACCAACGATGTGGCACTATTCCTCCCCCCACTGACACCAACGATGGGGCACTATTCCTCCCCCCACTGACACCAACGATGGGGCACTATTCCTCCCCCCACTGACACCAACGATGGGGCACTATTCCTCCCCCCACTGACACCAACGATGGGGCACTATTTCCCCCCCCCCCGACCCCAATGATGGGGCACTATTCTCCCCTCCACCACACTGACATCAATGATGGGGCACTATTCCTCCCACTGACACCAATGATGGGGCACTATTCCTCCCACTGACACCAGTGATGTGGCACTATTCCTCCCACTGACACCAGTGATGGGGCACTACTCCCCCCACTGACACCAGTGATGGGGCACTACTCCCCCCACTGACACCAATGATGGGGCACTACTCCCCCCACTGACACCAATGATGGGGCACTACTCCCCCCACTGACACCAGCGATGGAGCACTACTCCCCCCACTGACACCAGTGATGGGGCACTACTCCCCCCACTGACACCAATGATGGGGCACTACTCCTCCCACTGACACCAATGATGGGGCACTATTCCTCCCACTGACACCAACAATGGGGCACTATTCCTCCCACTGACTCCAACGATGGGGCACTATTCCTCCCACTGACACCAACGACGGGGCACTATTCCTCCCACTGACACCAACGATGGGGCACTATTCCTCCCACTGACACCAACGATGGGGCACTATTCCTCCCACTGACACCAATGATGTGGCACTATTCCTCCCACTGACACCAGTGATGGGGCACTACTCCGCCCACTGACACCAGTGATGGGGCACTACTCCCCCCACTGACACCAATGATGGGGCACTACTCCCCCCACTGACACCAATGATGGGGCACTACTCCCCCCACTGACACCAATGATGGGGCACTATTCCTCCCACTGACACCAATGATGTGGCACTATTCCTCCCACTGACACCAGTGATGGAGCACTACTCCTCCCACTGACACCAGTGATGGGGCACTACTCCCCCCACTGACACCAGTGATGGAGCACTACTCCCCCCACTGACACCAATGATGGGGCACTACTCCCCCCACTGACACCAATGATGGGGCACTACTCCTCCCACTGACACCAATGATGGGGCACTACTCCTCCCACTGACACCAATGATGGGGCACTACTCCTCCCACTGACACCAATGATGGGGCACTATTCCTCCCACTGACACCAATGATGTGGCACTACTCCTCCCACTGACACCAGTGATGGAGCACTACTCCTCCCACTGACACCAGTGATGGGGCACTACTCCCCCCACTGACACCAGCGATGGAGCACTACTCCCCCCACTGACACCAATGATGGGGCACTACTCCCCCCACTGACACCAATGATGGGGCACTACTCCTCCCACTGACACCAATGATGGGGCACTACTCCCCCCACTGACAACAGCGATGGGGCACTACTCCCCCCACTGACACCAATGATGGGGCACTACTCCTCCCACTGACACCAACGATGGGGCACTATTCCTCCCACTGACACCAACGATGGGGCACTATTCCTCCCACTGACACCAACGATGGGGCACTATTCCTCCCACTGACACCAACGATAGGGCACTATTCCTCCCACTGACACCAACGATGGGGCACTATTCCTCCCACTGACACCAACGATGGGGCACTATTCCTCCCACTGACACCAACGATGGGGCACTATTCCTCCCCCCACTGACACCAACGATGGGGCACTATTCCTCCCCCCACTGACACCAACGATGGGGCACTATTCCTCCCCCCACTGACACCAACGATGGGGCACTATTCCTCCCCCCACTGACACCAACGATGGGGCACTATTCCTCCCCCCACTGACACCAACGATGGGGCACTATTTCCCCCCCCCCTGACCCCAATGATGGGGCACTATTCTCCCCTCCACCACACTGACATCAATGATGGGGCACTATTCCTCCCACTGACACCAATGATGGGGCACTATTCCTCCCCCCACTGACACCAACGATGGGACACTATTCCCCCCCCCCTGACCCCAATGATGGGGCACTATTCTCCCCTCCACCACACTGACATCAATGATGGGGCACTATTCCTCCCACTGACACCAATGATGTGGCACTATTCCTCCCACTGACACCAGTGATGGGGCACTACTCCCCCCACTGACACCAGTGATGGGGCACTACACCCCCACTGACACCAATGATGGGGCACTACTCCCCCCACTGACACCAATGATGGGGCACTACTCCCCCCACTGACACCAATGATGTGGCACTATTCCTCCCACTGACACCAGTGATGGAGCACTACTCCTTCCACTGACACCAGTGATGGGGCACTACTCCCCCCACTGACACCAGTGATGGAGCACTACTCCCCCCACTGACACCACTGATGGGGCACTACTCCCCCCACTGACACCAATGATGGGGCACTACTCCTCCCACTGACACCAATGATGGGGCACTACTCCTCCCACTGACACCAATGATGGGGCACTACTCCTCCCACTGACACCAATGATGGGGCACTATTCCTCCCACTGACACCAATGATGTGGCACTATTCCTCCCACTGACAAAAGTGATGGAGCACTACTCCTCCCACTGACACCAGTGATGGGGCACTACTCCTCCCACTGACAACAGTGATGGAGCACTACTCCCCCCACTGACACCAATGATGGGGCACTACTCCCCCCACTGACACCAATGATGGGGCACTACTCCTCCCACTGACACCAATGATGGGGCACTATTCCTCCCACTGACACCAATGATGGGGCACTATTCCTCCCACTGACTCCAACGATGGGGCACTATTCCTCCCACTGACACCAACGATGGGGCACTATTCCTCCCACTGACACCAACGATGGGGCACTATTCCTCCCACTGACACCAACGATGGGGCACTATTCCTCCCACTGACACCAACGATGGGACACTATTCCTCCCACTGACACCAACGATGGGGCACTATTCCTCCCACTGACACCAACGATGGGGCACTATTCCTCCCACTGACACCAACGATGGGACACTATTCCTCCCACTGACACCAACGATGGGGCACTATTCCTCCCACTGACACCAACGATGGGGCACTATTCCTCCCACTGACACCAACGATGGGGCACTATTCCTCCCACTGACACCAACGATGGGGCACTATTCCTCCCACTGACACCAACGATGGGGCACTATTCCTCCCACTGACACCAACGATGGGGCACTATTCCTCCCACTGACACCAACGATGGGGCACTATTCCTCCCACTGACACCAACGATGGGGCACTATTCCTCCCACTGACACCAACGATGGGGCACTATTCCTCCCACTGACACCAACGATGGGACACTATTCCTCCCACTGACACCAACGATGGGGCACTATTCCTCCCACTGACACCAACGATGGGGCACTATTCCTCCCACTGACACCAACGATGGGACACTATTCCTCCCACTGACACCAACGATGGGGCACTATTCCTCCCACTGACACCAACGATGGGGCACTATTCCTCCCACTGACACCAACGATGGGGCACTATTCCTCCCACTGACACCAACGATGGGGCACTATTCCTCCCCCCACTGACACCAACGATGGGGCACTATTCCTCCCCCCACTGACACCAACGATGGGGCACTATTCCTCCCCCCACTGACACCAACGATGGGGCACTATTCCTCCCCCCACTGACACCAACGATGGGGCACTATTCCTCCCCCCACTGACACCAACGATGGGGCACTATTTCCCCCCCCCCTGACCCCAATGATGGGGCACTATTCTCCCCTCCACCACACTGACATCAATGATGGGGCACTATTCCTCCCACTGACACCAATGATGGGGCACTATTCCTCCCCCCACTGACACCAACGATGGGACACTATTCCCCCCCCCCTGACCCCAATGATGGGGCACTATTCTCCCCTCCACCACACTGACATCAATGATGGGGCACTATTCCTCCCACTGACACCAATGATGTGGCACTATTCCTCCCACTGACACCAGTGATGGGGCACTACTCCCCCCACTGACACCAGTGATGGGGCACTACACCCCCACTGACACCAATGATGGGGCACTACTCCCCCCACTGACACCAATGATGGGGCACTACTCCCCCCACTGACACCAATGATGTGGCACTATTCCTCCCACTGACACCAGTGATGGAGCACTACTCCTTCCACTGACACCAGTGATGGGGCACTACTCCCCCCACTGACACCAGTGATGGAGCACTACTCCCCCCACTGACACCACTGATGGGGCACTACTCCCCCCACTGACACCAATGATGGGGCACTACTCCTCCCACTGACACCAATGATGGGGCACTACTCCTCCCACTGACACCAATGATGGGGCACTACTCCTCCCACTGACACCAATGATGGGGCACTATTCCTCCCACTGACACCAATGATGTGGCACTATTCCTCCCACTGACAAAAGTGATGGAGCACTACTCCTCCCACTGACACCAGTGATGGGGCACTACTCCTCCCACTGACAACAGTGATGGAGCACTACTCCCCCCACTGACACCAATGATGGGGCACTACTCCCCCCACTGACACCAATGATGGGGCACTACTCCTCCCACTGACACCAATGATGGGGCACTATTCCTCCCACTGACACCAATGATGGGGCACTATTCCTCCCACTGACTCCAACGATGGGGCACTATTCCTCCCACTGACACCAACGATGGGGCACTATTCCTCCCACTGACACCAACGATGGGGCACTATTCCTCCCACTGACACCAACGATGGGGCACTATTCCTCCCACTGACACCAACGATGGGACACTATTCCTCCCACTGACACCAACGATGGGGCACTATTCCTCCCACTGACACCAACGATGGGGCACTATTCCTCCCACTGACACCAACGATGGGACACTATTCCTCCCACTGACACCAACGATGGGGCACTATTCCTCCCACTGACACCAACGATGGGGCACTATTCCTCCCACTGACACCAACGATGGGGCACTATTCCTCCCACTGACACCAACGATGGGGCACTATTCCTCCCACTGACACCAACGATGGGGCACTATTCCTCCCACTGACACCAACGATGGGGCACTATTCCTCCCACTGACACCAACGATGGGGCACTATTCCTCCCACTGACACCAACGATGGGGCACTATTCCTCCCACTGACACCAACGATGGGGCACTATTCCTCCCACTGACACCAACGATGGGGCACTATTCCTCCCACTGACACCAGTGATGGGGCACTATTCCTCCCACTGATACCAACGATGGGGCACTATTCCTCCCACTGATACCAATGACGGGGCACTATGCATCCCACTGACATCAGTGATGGGGCACTATTCCTCCCACTGACACCAGTGATGGGGCACTATTCCTCCCACTGATACCAATGATGGGGCACTATTCCTCCCACTGACACCATTGATGGGGCACTATTCCTCCCACTGACACCAACGATGGGGCACTATTCCTCCCACTGACACCAACGATGGGGCACTATTCCTCCCACTGACACCAACGATGGGGCACTATTCCTCCCACTGACACCAACGATGGGGCACTATTCCTCCCACTGACACCAACGATGGGGCACTATTCCTCCCACTGACACCAACGATGGGGCACTATTCCTCCCACTGACACCAGTGATGGGGCACTATTCCTCCCACTGATACCAACGATGGGGCACTATTCCTCCCACTGACACCAGTGATGGGGCACTATTCCTCCCACTGACACCAGTGATGGGGCACTATTCCTCCCACTGATACCAATGATGGGGCACTATGCATCCCACTGACATCAGTGATGGGGCACTATTCCTCTCACTGATACCAATGATGGGGCACTATTCATCCCACTGACATCAGTGATGGGGCACTACTCCTTCCACTGACACCAATGACATGGCACTACTCCTCCCACTGCAAAATTACAGTTATGAAGTAGCAATGAAAATAATTTTATGGTTGGGGGTCACCACAACATGAGGAACTGTATTAAGGGGTCGCGGCATTAGAAAGGTTGAGAACCACTGGTCTAGAGTGTAAAACTGAACAAAACTAAAAACTTTTTGGAGGTAATAGAGAGTTTTGAAAATCTTGTATACTCTCTTTTGCTTTTCATCAATGAGTTGGTTGTTGGAGGTGTCTATAGACATTACAAAAATTCCTAGACACTTAATCTAGCTAGCACAAAACACCTAATTATAAACTGTTTCCAATGTTTGAAGTAATAACAGAAGTTTAGTTTACACACATTTAAAAATACATGTGAAACAAGGGTTACACCATGAAGGTTCATAGGTATGCTATACTCTATTAGCAGTCATCATTACACTCTGCTTTTAAATTACATTTAGATTGGAATCACAGTGGAATGACCCTGCTGTATCCTGCAGATTCCCAACACTTAGAGGTGTATTTATATGTAGCCCCCAGGGGAGTGGCTGAATTGTTCTGTGATTTCTCTGCACACCTGAAGATGACACACTTCGCTCACCCAGCACTTACCGACACACCTTGAGGTATTTCAAAGAATTTGTTAGAATTTGCAAGTGTACTTATACAAATAAGACAATATTGCTACTCTGAGAGACATTGTTAAACACCTGCAGTATTCTGACTAACAGTAATTACTAGAACTAAGTGGCATTTACCTAGCAACGGTACAGTGTATAAAAACAGTCCTAACTTGCTATAAAATTCCCAGCACAATAGTTCTCAGCAGACAACATATTAACTATATTATGATGTTAGTCTCTTACCATACTAAGGACACCCTCTTCTTAGTCATTAAAAGTCCAGCTCAGGTAAAACAAGGATAGAAGTTACTGATGATCTCTCTCTTTCAATCCTGCTGAGACAGTCCCTGTTTTCATGCCTTACAAGTGGTGGGAGTGTTCTCTAGTACAGTGTGATCTAATCAGGCATCCAAATCACAACCTCCCATGTTCTCATTCTCTTTGCTTTGCTGAGTTCTCACCCGATTGTGGTCAGCTATTTCAGGGATCCACACACTGGTCAGCAGCAGCAGCAGTTTAGTCTCTTTCCCACACAACTGCTTGCTACCAGGACTTTCCACTCACATACGTTGCACAGAGTATGATGGCAGGAGCAGCCTCTGAGTAGTCCTCTTCTCTTGGCAAGCACAGCATCAGATTGCCCCAGCAAACTCCACTGTTCCCTCTTCACTGCAAGCTTGTGGTGCTCTCTCTCAGCTGCTCAGCACAGGAAAATGGGTGTAGCAGCACATAGTCCCCACATTGGCTTCCGTCCTGCATTCTGCGGACTCATGGCACAACAGAGCTCCCTTTTTCCAGAAGCCCAGTTCACTGTCCCCTTGCTCTGCATTAGCCAATCACCATCCATCTGACCCAGCCGAAATGCCTGCCCCCTACACTGGAGACACTACACAGATGAGCATTACAAAGTGGTCTTCTTAAAGATGCCTGCTGCACTTCCGCATGAATATTCAATTCAACCCTGTCCACACTGCAGAAGGATAATACAGCAGCAACAAGGAAGAAGTTCCACAACTGTTATCAGCTATAGTCCAAGTTGCATGGAAATTTGTTCTATATAAATGGGGAAATGTAAAATGTTCTCTATATTCTCTGGAAACTGAACATTTGAGTGCAGTAAATACCAAATTTTGACCACTAAATGGTGATGAAGAGCATATTTATTTCCTATATTAGCGCCATCTGGTGGTCAGAATGTGGTATTTTTTGCATTTATGTATTTGAATTGCAGAAGATACTGTATAGCCAAAGAACATTCAATTTTCAGACAGAATGAATTTACATGCATTTTGATGGGCCTAAGAAGCTATAGTTTTGGCTGCTCAATCCCACGGCTATCAATGACTGTCCCTGGCAGTTTGATATCACCTACACATTTTGAAGTAGAGCAGATTTGTCTGGTGTGAAGAACTGGCGGCCTGGGATTGATCGGCTCTGGCTGGTTTGGTGGCTTGGGATTGAGGTGCATCTGCTGTAAATGTACTGCCCTCTGACACTAATGATAATGTCTTCTGACTTCTTCTCTTTTACTACTACGCATACAGTACAGGAAAATGGAGTGAAAATGACTGGAGGAACTTGGTTGGAATATAGAACACTTCAAACAGTCTTGTCTGAGCACTTTTCTTCCAGTCAACAGCAGCTGTGAAACAATGAACCTGATAAGCAGTTGGCACACTAAGCACCACAAACTGCCAATTCTTGATATTAGTTGCTTATATGGAGAAAGGCATAATATATAATCATGGTGCAATTAAAATCAATTACATCATAATTATACTTGTACATTAATTAGCTTTTCACATAGGCAAGCAAATTCATACATATCACTAACTGGAAGTTTTTAGTTCTCTACATGGTCTTTGCATTGCTTATCAGTTAACCTGGCCTTCACTGTTCACAGCTGCTGCTGTAAAATAAATGCTCTGAATACGTGGTATTATCAGTATAATAAAATGTATGTAGAAAAGGTATTGTAGAACCTTTGTTCTATGACTTTTACTGTAGAGGGTAAAAATAATAGAAGTTCCACCTTCCTCTTCAATTTAGTATTGTATTCTATAGAATACAACAAGCAATCTATGCATGATAAACTTTACTCCCTGAGGTATGATGTGAAAGGTATGACTGTGCTGTCTCTTACAGAGATTATACCAAGTCCTACCAAAAGTTATTATTATTATTATACAGGACTTTTATAGCGCCGACAGTTTGCTCAGCGCTTTACATTATGGAGGGAGACAGTACAGTAACAATACAGTTCAATACAAGAGGGATTAGAGGGCCCTGCTCCTTGGAGCTTACAATCTAGGAGGGAGGGGATAGTGGTACAAAAGGTAATTAGCTGTGGGGGATGGAGTGGCGGGAGGAGTAGGGGATTCCAGTATTAGCTGGGGTCGGGGTAGGCTTCCCTGAAGAGATGGGTTTTCAGAGTGCGCCTAAAAGTGAGCAGAGTAGGTGATAGCCTGATTGCTTGGGGTAGGGAGTTCCAGAGGATGGGTGAAGCCCTTGAGAAATCCTTGAGATGAGCATGGGAGGAGGAGACAAGGGAGCTAGAGAGTAAGAGGTCTTCCGAGGAGCGAAGAGTACGGATTTGGTGGTATTTAGAGACAAGGTCGGTGATGTAATTAGGGGCAGAGTTATGAAAGGCTTTATACGTCAGTGTTAGTGTTTTGAATTTTATCCGTCGGGCAATTGGAAGCCAGTGGAGGGATTGGCAGAGAGGGGTGCCAGATACAGAGCGGTTAGTAAGGTGAATGAGTCTGGCAGCAGCATTCATGATGGACTGTAGTGGGGATAGCCTGCGATGAGGTAGGCCAGTGAGGAGGGAGTTACAGTAGTCAAGGCGTGATATAATAAGGGAGCGAATGAGTTGCTTAGTGGTTTACAAGGTTAGGAACGGTCGTATTTTGGAGATGTTGCGGAGGTGAAGTCTACATGAGTTTGTCAGCGATTAGACCTGGGGCTGAAAGGACAGATTGGAGTCTAGGATTACACCTAGTACCCTGGCGTGAGGGGTGGGGCTGATGGTAGTGTTGTTGATCTTGATGGAGAAATCAGGGGGGGGGGGCACGGGCTGGAGGGAATACCAAGAGCTCAGTTTTGGAAAGGTTGAGTTTGAGGAAGTGGAGTGACATCCAGTCTGATATGTCACTTAGTAGGCTGGTGATGCGATTGGAGACTGAGGGGGTGAGGTGAGGCGTAGAGAAATAGATTTGTGTGTCGTCGGCATAGAGATGGTAGTTGAAGCCGTGGGAGTTTATCAAATGGCCAAAGGAGGAGATGGAGAAGAGGAGGGGTCCGAGGACAGAGCCTTGAGGGACCCCGACAGAGAGAGGGAGTGAAGGGGAAGTGGCAGCATTATAGGTAATACTGAAGGAGCGCTGCTATAGATAGGAGGAGAACCAGGAGAGAGTGGAGTCTCTGAGGCCAAGAGAGTGACGTTTTTTTTTGAGGAGGAGGGGGTGGTCACCCGTGTCAAAAGCCGCAGAGAGGTCAAGTAGTAGGAGTATAGTATAGTATATAGTATAGTATAGATGTAAAATGTACATCTTTGATATAATAACTCTTCAATATTTCCAACTGGTTGCTGACTACAAAAGTTATGTTACATATTTTATATAATAATTCTTCAATATTTCCAACTGGTTGCTGACTACATGATATTATATTTTTTATTTATCATGTCTGTATTTAAATATAAATTGGAATTAGCGCCAGAAACGTAGCCCGTCCTCCAATCTCCAGAACACTTTCACTGCCTCTTCTCAGAGGCCAAACTATGAATAGCTACACAATCCAATAAAATATAATTTTTTTTAGATTTTCTAGAAACAACCTTTTTTTTAGCTTTATGCAATACAAACAATACCATTACAGTATTCAAATTTAGAAGTCTGAGGACCTACTTGTCTTCCACTTTCTGATAATGTTTTGAATGGCACCCCATCACAGTAAGGCACAGTAGAGCATTGTGTTGTTATAAATTGTACATGTCATTTTTGGCATAGTCGGGTACGTTGCCAGACCATTCGTTCCAAAGGGCTGTCTGAACAAAACACACATTATATAATGAGTGTTAATGCACTTAAATTATGTCAGTTGGCCCTTAATCCCCTATTGCCATTACTGTTTCACTCTCTGCAGTTACTATGTATGTAAAACAATTAATAATTTTTAATCCTCATGTAACTCGATGGTTCACCGTCCACCTCACCATCACAGCATTTTCTACAGTACATGAACATCTTCCACACTCCAAGAGTACGTCTAACATAAAGACCAACTTTATTAGTCAAGATTTAATAAACCATATGCTGTCCCTTCCAAATAATCAAGAAAGTCAAAAAGCTATTGATGAAGATTCACACTTCTTGGAAACACCAATTAAATCTTGAGTTTTTTTCCACCAATGTCTACATTGAGACTTTGCTTTCCCACTCTGTTTACATGTTGTGAGGCACGAGAGAGCAGAATTACAGGTGTTTGTAAATGTGCCATCTAAGTTTCTCACATACACTTTTTGACTTTTCTGAATACTAATAAATTTTATTCTAGGTTCTGGAGTCTGGAGGCTTTGTAGAGTTAATTGGGGGAATAAACCTCCATTCCTAGGTCCAGATCCTACTTGGTAGCTAGCAGTGCAATGAAAAGGTCCTTTAACACCCAAGGCAAAAAAGCCAAAGTCCTCCCCCATTCCATGGGCCATGAAGTACTTTGCAGGTTTTGCACCCTTTGCTACCCCCTTCTGCTAAAGCACCCAAGGTGGCCACCTCTTCTGATAAACCTCTGTCCATCCCTCATTATTAGCCTTAGCTGTTCACAGTCTTTTAAATTGGCAGTGAAGGTGTTAGAGACAGTAGATCATAAGTTGCTTTGTGAGAAGGACCTCATGTGGATGAATTAACCGCTTCCGCGCCATCCTATAGCAGAAATACTGCTACAGGGCCGCACGGGTGTGCAAAATCACGTATACATACGTGATATGTGCTCTCACGGTTTTCATGGGCCGGAGTGTGTGTGCACACCTCCGCCGACCTGTTGGTGCCTTGATTTGATCTCCAAGGGATCAGTCATCTGATTTAGGCCAGTGATGGTCGGCCTAAGTCGGATGATAGATCCCTGTCCTATCAGGGATCTTCTTGTACCTGTGTTTACACTTACACAGGTACAGGAAGTGATGAAATCTTCTCTCTCTGGGCACATTCCATCCCAGAGAGAGAAGGAAGAAGACACAGTGAGTAAAAGCACTTTGAAAAATTGCTGTGCGAGTACTATGTGACATACAAAATATTGTAGCACCCACCATTTTATTCACTAGGGTGTCTGCTTTAAAAAATATGTTTGGGGGTTCAAAGTAATTTACTAGCAAAAAATACTAATTTTTTTCATGTGAACAAAAAGTGTCAGAAAAGGCTTGATCTTCAGGTGGTTAGAAGAGTGAGTGATGCGTGGCATAAACTTCTAATACTGGGCATAAAATGTCCTCACCCCCTAAAATGACCCCTTTTTGAAAAGTAGACACCCCAAATTATTTGCTGAGAGGCATGTTGAGTCAATAGATGGGCAGCACAGTGGCTAAATGGTTAGCACTTCCGCCTGGCAGTACTAGGGTCATTGGTTCAAATCCCAGCCATGGCACCACCTGCCTGGAGTTTGCATGTTCTCCCTGTGCCTATGTGGGTTTCCTCCCACACTCCAAAGACATGCTGGTAGGTTAATTGGATCCTGTCTAAATTGGCCCTAATATGTGTATGTAAGTATGAATGTAAGTTAGGGACCTTAGATTGTACACCCCTTGAGGATTAGGGACTGATGTGAATGTACAATATATATATGTAAAAGTGCTGCATAAATTGACGGCGCTATATAAGTACCTGAAATAAATAAATAGAAGAATTTATTTTTTTTTACCACAAGTTTTTGGAAAATGACAAAAAAAATACTTTTTTTTTTTTTTACATAAACTTGTCACTTAAATGATTTACTGCTCACACATGCCATGGGTATATGTGGATTTATTCCCCAAAATACATTCTGCTACTTCTCCCGAGTATGGAGATACCGCATGTGACAGATTTGTTGGCAGTCTAGCCAAGTACAGGACCTCAAAATCCAATAAGCACCTTCAGGCTTTTAAAGGGCTTTATTTCCTCATTACACTTCCAGACTACCTATTACAGTTTCGGAGGCCCTGAAATGCCAGGATAGCACCTAACCCCTCAAATGACCCCTCTTTGGAAAATAAATACCCCAAGGAATTTGATAAGAAGCATGGTGAGTATTTTGCAGATCTCGTTTGTGACTACAAGATTTTGGAAAATGAAGAAAGAAAACAAAAACATATTTTTTCTTTTCTTTTTTTAGATTTCAAAACCTTGTGAGAAAAAAATGAGATCTGCAAAATACTCACCATGCCTCTTTTTAAATTTCTTGGGGTGTCTACTTTCAAAAAAGGGGTCGTTTGGTGCTATCCTGGCATTTCAGGACCTCCAAAACAGTGATAGGTAGTGAGGAAGTGAAATGAGGAAGTTACGTACCTTCAAGCTTTCAAAGTGGTCATTGGATGATAGACACATGAAGAGGTAACATGTCTGCAATTTTAATATTCTTGGAAGTACTTTACTGGATTGTATTTAATAAAAGAGGTGTCAAAGGTGTTGCATGAGGCCAGTACTCTATCATTTTGTGATTTTACTGCATAGGGATATGTATGATGTGCTAGGTAATAGCTTTCAGGGTATGGGCAGAAACACAATTTTATGGTAAATTGGTAAAAGAGAAATAACATAATAAGTTTTCAGGACCAAAGGTCTAAAAACATGGATTCAGCACTGGATAGCTCCAAGGGCACATGTGTATATGGTGACAAACCTCTCAGCGGAATGATCTATGACTCAATCCATTTCAAGATTCCATTTTCAATTTTTTTTAATCTTATTTAAAGCAGAGCTCCACCCACAAGAGGACGTTCCATTTTAAGGACTGGTTCCCTGCTCCCCAAAAGGAATTGGTGCTTTTGGGGAGCAGGAGCATTTACCTGATTTTGACAGGTACTTGCTCCCACTTCCAATGCAATCGCCCAGGCAATCAGAAGCAGAGGTTGTCCTCCCTCCCTCCCCATAGTCTTCTGGGACATGTGACAAGTCCCAGAAGACTATGGGACCAAGGTGCAGTGCTACTTGTGCTTGTGCAGTGGGCACCCGGCTGTGAAGTCACAAGCTGTCACAGCTGGGTGCCCACACTTAAGATGCCGACACCGGGGGAGCGAGGATGGCCGGTGAAACTGGCTGCAGTGAGGACACCATTGGGTCCTGGGACAGGCGAGTGTCTATTTTTTTAAAAGTCAGCAGCTACAATTTTTGTAGCTGCTGACTTTTATTTTTTTTTTAGCTCTGACTGAGCTCTGCTTTAAATATTTTCAGAACAGTGCTCTTCAGTGTTCCTTGAAATGTCCAGCAATGATCCTGCATTATAACAAAACCTGCACTGTATATGTGTTTATTTATTTGTGATCAGCTGTCTGGTAAAAGTAGTAACATTACCTCCCACATTTTGTTTAAAAAAGTGTAAAGTATCTGGTTTGTCAATTAAAGAATAATTTATAAATCAATTGCTGAAATGTAAAAACAGGTTTGAACATCGACAACTGACAAGGTCAATCTTTAGTAAATAAAGAGATATGGTGGCCAGATATGTATTGATTTTATTATCCAATCAATGTTAGATTTCATCAAAATAATTCATTCAGAAAACAATAGAATTGCCATAAATTCCCTCCCAATTGATTTAGATTCAGTTAAAATTAGATTTGTTTAGGCCAAGGACAGAAAATTACCAAGCATTTCACATTACTTAGCAGCACTGAGCTGATTTGGTCATAAATTTGATTGTATTTCAATTGATTGGATTATCAAGTTGCCTGGTTGAAACAGAGATGTGATATAATTGTTTCTTTCAACTATCCATCAAATTCTATTTCCCTGTGTGTGTTGATTGTATTGTTGAATATTGATTGATATTTCCTATTGGGAGAGATCGATTGAATGGGAAATCAATCATTTATCAAAAGCTGTATGGCTACCATTAAAACGAACTCCAAGCAATAATAATAGTTTTATCATGAACCTATCAAGATAACCTGACTTTTTATGGGTTTGGGTCGTTCTTCATTAGCTTAAAACTAAATGCAGCTTTACCATATTTACTAAGTAAAGTGTATCCTCTACTTCTTTAGCAAACCAACACAAATGCCTGCTTAGACCAGCCTCTCTCAACCTTTTCAACGCAGAGGAACCCTTGACATAACTTTCCAGTTTCAGGGAACCTCTGCTAAAAATGACTTTATCTACAATTCATGATACATTAGTGTGATAGTCAGGGCTACCGTTAGAAAACCAGGGGCCCCATACAGCCAACCTGAAAGGGCCCCTTCAAAAAACAAACACAGTTTACTATGTTTTAGGTATGTATGAACACAGTGAGTGATTAGTACTGATCACTCATTGTGTTCATTCTGAAATGGAAGGGTCTGGTTAATGTGACATAATTATTGGACTCTCCATTCTGAAGGATCCTGTTGTGTGCTTGTAGCTGCCGGTGGGAAGGAGAGGAGGAAAGCAGGCACTGTGGGGGCCCAGACAGCTGGGTGAATCAGTTGTGCACAGGGAAGGTGGGTGGGGGAGCAATTATTGGAACCTGGAGAGGAGAAGAATACAGTTTTCAGATAAAGGGGATCAGTTCCAGTAATTGCCCCCTCACTGTGCCGAACACCCTCCCTGTCCACATCCAATTCACCCAGCTACCTGGGCCCCCCTGCTGACCTGGGCCCCATACAGGAGGACTGGTGGTACCCCCTTATCAGTGGGAACTTACCTGAGAGGCAAAAATTGCTCGTTGCTCAAGGAACCCCTGGCAACCTCTGGAGTTAACCCAAGGGTTCTACGGAACCCTGGTTGAGAAACCCTGGCTTAGACATTATCCATTGTGAAAACGTTTGGCTCCGCTTAGCTGAAAGTCGATGCAATAAAACTGTAAAGACCAGCATTTATTAGGCCAGGCTTTCTGAACCTTTATTAACAGGGAGGAACCCTTGCAGTAATTTTACAGTCTTAGGGAACTCCTGATAGTAATTACTAAAGTTGCAGCTCATGGTCCATTAGTGTGATGATCACTGGGAAGAATGTCCCTTACATATGTGGTCTGTAGGAAGAATTCTCCCTTAAAGATAGTGAAAAAGATCATTGATGTCCATTGTTACTTATCGGAGAAGCAGAAAACTACTAACTGCTCAAGTAACCCCTTGCAACCTTTTGAGGACCCCTGGCATTTCACAGAACTGTGGTTGAGGAAGGCTGTATGAGGCAAAAACCACAGCAGATAGGCAGCATAAACAATAAGCTGTACTTATGTGGACATCTTGTGGCTATACTTCAGAGCTGCATGCATTTTTTTAACACACTTTTTATTGAAATTTTAACCTATATTGCATTACATTTATTGCATTTATAAAAAAAAAATATTTTTTTCACATAACATATAACAAATTATAAACAGTATTTGTCTAAAAGTAAGCCTGGCCAGATGTCTTCTGTTTATTTTTCAATGCACAAAATACTTGAAAAAAGAAAAACTGATTATTTTCTTGATGTATACCCCAAAGTCTGTATTATGCAAGAAAACAGATTCATAGGCTAATTAAAAAAAAGAAAATGGATTATTTTCTTGCTGTATACCCCCAAAGTCTGTATTATGCAAGAAAACAGATTCATAGGCTAATTTCATAAGTCTTTATTTTTGGGTTGCATTGAATTTTAAACATTGTGTCATATTTTTGCATGTATTTTCATATTAATTTCAAGCATGATTTGCTTGAATTTCATTTAATTTTGGATATGTTATAATACATATTTGCATTAGTTTTCATAATTATTGTATATGCTACTTTTTATAGCAGGACAAACATTAAAAACAGGCCAAGCACACTATACATGCCTTACATTTACTAATTTTTTTTTATAGATAATGCATATGTTAAACTTTAAAGTGGTTGCAAACCCTTACATATACCCAGTGAAGCGACTGGCCTCAGGTGATATAAGTTGTACCTGTTTATCTATAGCCGTCTTTTCCCTACATCCATTTAAGAGTTTTCACAGGATCTCTCACCTCTGAAAAGCAGGGGGTGGAGAGCTAAATTTATACCAGTGAGGAGAGCTCTGAGAGCTGATTGGAGGGAAGAGACACACCCCACTCACACAGCTCACGGGAACAGAGCTGAGGCTGTCAATCTGCTGGAGGTCCCTCCCCATCAGCATTTTTCTCATGCTGTCAGGAAAACGCAACAAAAGAGACTAATGCTGATAGCAGAGGAATGAAGCAGAGGACAGAAATGACACAGTGCTCTGGATTGAGACAAGCACACACTATAGAGGGATATACTTTGTTCATATTTCATGTCTAAGGTTTACAACCATTTTAGCTCTTATTACCTATACGTACTCCCCGATGACATCTCAAATGGTGGGGAGACATCTGTCTGTAAGGGGTAATTTATACTGTACTTTTGTCCTATTTATTCCCAACCTATGTATTTGTTCTATGGCTGTAGGAAATCTTCATCCAACAGGAGAATGGGTGGCAGCTACTGGATTGAGGAGGTAATTCTTCAGATGCAGAAGATTTTTGGGGGGTTGGTCTAAGGCTTTGAGATCCACCATATGAGCAACAAGTGCTGCTCTCCTCTCCTGGGGGGTACATGAGTCAAGTATCTTGTTCCCCAGCGATTCTGGTGTCCTAAGAGACTTAAGCTTGTCATACATTATAACATTTTCTTATTCAATTTCCTTTAGATTTACCTTGAACTATGTAGTGCAAGGGCCTGTTTAGGTTTGACCTCTTATTATATGGTTTTGGTAAATCTAAAGGAAAATTGTACAAGAAAATTGTATGATGTATGGCCAGCCTAAGTGAGATTGTGTTGAAGTAGTTAAATAACAAGGTTTTCACCAGAGACTGACAGCAATGTGACTGTTTCCGTAGCCGGAAATGAAATGTTCCTAGATTGTAAACTCTAACGAGCAGGGCCCTCTGTTTCCTCTTGTACCAAATTGTATTGTAACTGTAATGTCTAACTTAATTTTGTAAAGCTCTGAGCAAACTGTTGGTGCTATATAAATCCTGTATAATAATAATAATAATAAATGTCTATTTGTTACTTGATGGATGAGGACACAAATCTTATTGTCAGATTGCCACCACAGAGTGGCAAAGCATCCACACCAATGAAATCCCTCCTACCTCTGGTGCCTGAGACGGCATTGAGGACTATAGACTGTAGGAAGAATGTGTGATAAGAGGCCTCAAGGGTTATGTTGAGACCTATAGGTAAAGGCTGGCTGGTATTTGCAGGAACTGGATATGGTCTATAACAAAAAAACAACAAACAAAAAATCCCAGCTCACTTACCAGCCAGCCTGCAATAAACCAAATTAACCTTGTCTAACAGTTCATGTTAAAACCACTATCCATTAATATATATATGCTCCAACTTTGGAGAGCCTCAACATTTATAGAGTTAGGACTGCAGTACACTGGGATGCTGTGAAGTGGTCTCTGCAGCTTACGTATATATTTGCAAATGTGTGCAAACTAAACCACTTAGTTTTAACTTGAACTGTACGGGACCTCTGTACGGGATCGCTGTACGGGACCTCTGTGTTAGGTCTCGATTCATGTGATCACTGATTGGCCAATCAGTGATCACATGAATAGTAGTAACCAAGATGTAATTTCCTGACCTCATTGCTTACTACTTGTGAAATCTGTAAATGATCACAGAGCTCACATGGTACAGGGCTATTCACAACAGCCTTGTACCATATGACAAGCTGTGACCAATCACAGCTTGCATAGTATTTGTCAATGGCTGCAGGAATGCAGCCAGAAAAAGAGAAATTATTGCTTTTACAGCCTTTATGGGTGTAAAAGCAATCAGTATCAAAAAAGGAAAAAAAATCTTCATCACCCCCCACAAGTAGTACAGTGTCACTATGGTGACACTGTACTGCTAGGGTGACAGTATGTTAAAAAAAACAAAACACACAAATAATATTTTGGTTGAAAACTAATTTGAATTTTTTCTTTTTTTTACTAAAAAGATAGATGAATACATTTTGACCAAGATTTATGAAGAAAGATTATTTATTTGCAAAATTTTATAAGAAAAACTTTCAAAATTTTTGGACTTTTTCATTTATATAGCAAAAAATAAAAATCCCAGGGATGAATAAATACCACCAAAATAAAGTTTTATCTGTTTCCAAAAAAATGCAAAAACATTCAAAGTGTGATAGCACAGAAAGCTGATAATTGGCCTGGGCAGGAAAGGGGTGAAAGTGTCCAGACTTGAAGTGGTTCATAGTGGAGAAGAATGGATGTTTTTCTAGCACACCATCCTGACGACACATACCGAGAAGCCACGAGTGGAACTGTGATATTGATGCATTGGAGCTATAAACAAATGGGCACCAAAAATTCTGAATTTTAGTAAATTGTATCTCCAAAAACACACAAAGCAGAGTGATTTGACCACACTACCGCTGTTTATAAGCAGAACTGTAATATTTTGTAAGTTAATGGAAGCTGGTGTCGCAAACCCCTAACCAGTTCACCATAAATGCACTATAAACACAATTGAAAATCAACATAAAGACACAATGTAAAATGTTTTATTGTTTTTAAACTAATATATACCTGTCCTGATTTCATCCATATTTGAAGATATCCCACAATGTCCATACAGCATTTGCAGGTGGGAAGAAAGGGAAGTCAGGCCCATTATCAACACCTGATCAAACTACCATTTGAATGATAAGGAATTTCCAGCACATGGCACAGTTTTTTTGTATCATGGGAACTCTAGGGATGAGTTCATGGTGGCATCATTGCCAATATTTGGAGTTATACCATGTATAAACGAAAATAATAAGAAGAGAGAAGCCCTGCTACCTAAGTGTAGCATTTATTAAAACATTTTTATAAAATTAGAAACAATAATTATATTAAAGATATTAAAAGGCATATCAAAAACTTACCAGCAGACCCACTGGGTGGATGTGATGTAAGGTGCTTTGAACCAAAAAGTTAACCAGGGTACGGCATGTAGAGCCAACAGAAGCTGCAGACTGTGTATATCGCATGGATGAGATCCACTGTGGACAGCAAGGAAGTACTGCAGGCCAACCAGACGACCATGAGGACTTCATGTGTTACATAAATAGGAGTGGTTTTGTGGTTTGTAGCGTGACCCCCCTTTGTCAAAACCTCCTGCATTCTCCATATACAATTATTTCTAATTCTATGGAAAATACAATTATTTGGCTGCTCAGATCAGGCAAAATTATTAAAAAATAGGATGGGGATCTATTGAGTGTGCAGAGATGGCAATAGAGATGTGCACAAGGAAAACATTTGTTTAGTTTTGGATTAATTCATTAAGTCAATCATTTAGTTTTGCTATATTTTCTATGTTAGAATGATTCATTTTGGAATTTGTTTTCAGATTTGTTTTGTATATTGGTTGTTCCATATCAATTCATATTTTCGGAAGTTATTTTGGAAGATTTGGATTCATTCATTATGTTGCTACCTTATTTCAATGGCTTGCTTGTGACTTTGATGCGACTTGCTTGTGACCTTGACTCTGGCCAATCATAACAATTGAGTGTGATACCTTCTGAAGTTGCAAATGAATGAAATGAATGAATACAAATTATTTGTTGTTTCCGTTACAATTTATTTCAGATTTGTTGAAATTTATTACTATTGTGAGTCGGAGATTCGGATACATCTGGATCTTCATATAACAAAAATTTTGTACAAATTTTGATTCTTAACAAAATGAACTACACATATTTAGATGGCAAAATTCACCCTTTTCTTACGTAAGGTGACCGTTGCAGGGAAGACCTCTTATTGAGGAACAGATGTCAAATTTCAGGGAATTTTCATTGGGTGAATCTTAAGGTGGTTGTAAAGGCTGAAGGTTTTTTACCTTCTTGCATTCTATGCATGAAGGTAAAAAAAACCTGCTGTGTGTAGTAGCCCCCCGAGCCCCCTTAATACTCACCTAAGCCCCCTCTCGATTGAGCGATGATCACTGGAGTCTTGGCTATCCTGGGACTCCCTCTTCTCATTGGCTGAGACAGAAGCAGGGGCCATTGGCTCCAACTGCTGTCAATCACATCCAGTGAGCCAATGAGAATAGAGAGGGGGCTGGGCTAAGTCATGGCTCCATGCGTGAATGGACACACAGAGCAGTGGGTACCCCCATAGCAAGCTGCTTGCTGTGGGGGTACCTGACAGGAGGGAAGGGTCAGGAGAGTCTGCAGGGGACCTGAGAAGAGGAGGAAATATTTAAGCCTTTAGAATCACTTTAAGCAAATTTGGGCAAAATTCTACTAATTTGCCTTGCTGCATAGAGTCTTAGGGGAATTTTGGGCAAATATCAGGTGAAATCTTTGTTAAATATATCCCAATGACTTTAGTCAATGAACGCCAGTCGTATTTCATGTTAGCAACTCAGAAAGTACTGAAATGCAAGCAGTAGTATGCAGCCAAGCAAACAGTATTTTCAGGACGAGAGGTCAACAATAGTAACTTACATATTTCTTTCATACAGATTTCTTTAAAGTTGATCATACATGGATCAAAATTTTGATAAGTGTGTATCAGTCCATGTCAGGGGCGGACTGACCATTTGGAAACTCGGGCACTGCCCGAGGGCCTGGGGTCAGTAGGGGGCCCCATGAGATGCCCCTGGTACCTTTTTCATAGGCTTTTTTGAGTTTGGGCAAGGACACAGGGGCCCCATGATCCCCTATTGCCCGGGGGCCTCATGAGTTGTCAGTCCGCCCCTGGTCCATGTTCAACAGAGGTCAATTGCTTGACTGATTTCTGTCGAAGGAACATGTTGGAAAACTTTTTTTGAACAGTGACTGCAGCCAATCAACTGCAGTCATTGATCAGTGTATTCTGACAGCAGTGGGTACATATGTCAGAGTATAATGACCCTGCTGGTGGAATTCCTCCATCCATCAATATAAGAGAGCTGAACAAAAAAAAATCAGTGTATGGCAAGCTTTAGTATAAAATTAATTTACATTGAAATGTAAATGTATATACTGTGCATAGGATAGTACTCAGCAATTCAACAGAAGCTGCCATGTGCCAGTCTCCAGCCAGATGGTAAGAACACTGCTGGGAGCTCTTGTGTATAGTACTATATAAAAAAAGCACATAGAGCGGTGCATATGTGCAGGAAAATGCTGGAGAAGTCTGCCATGATTACACACAAGCACAAAAAATGACTGCACTAATTATTATCTTCATTGCTATATATATATACATATCATACAAAAGGGTGATCCAAAAAAAATGGACAAAGCCATTCATCACACGTGCAGCAATCCAACTTTCTTTCTTTTATCTCTCTCCTCTCTTCTCTTCCCTCTCCTCTCTCTCTCTCTTATTTCTCTCTCTCTTCTCTCTCTCTCCCCCCTCACTTCTCTCTCTCTCTCTCTCTCTCTCTCTCTCTCTCTCTCTCTCTCTCTCGCTTCACTCTCTCCTCTCTTCTCTCTGTCTCTCCTCTCTTCTCTTTCCTCTCTCTCTTCTCTTTCTTTCTTCTCTCTCCTCTCTCTCTTCTCTCTCTCATCTTTCTCTCTCTCTCCTCTCTCCTCTCTCTCTCTCTCTCTCTCGCGCGCTTCTTTGCTTCTCTCTCTCTCTCTCTCTCTCTATATATACACACACACAGTATATGTATCTATACACTGTAAATCCACAAGAGGGCATCATAGCCCAACACAAGTACAACCATTAAATGTTATTCAGAAATTCATTTCAGTGTAATACATTGTGTCTCCTATACTCAGAGAGCTACATAATAAAGCGAAACTCCAGGCAAACACATAAATCCGTAATAATCCCATGCTTACCAAAAAACTAGATTTAAAAAAACACACACCAAAAAAGCATAAAAAATACCCAAATACTAAGAGTAGTGTTGCTGCAAACATCTGTTATGTGTTCCCACATCCAAAATCTCACAATACCAAAAAAGTGCTAGGTAACCTGAAAAAACAAACAAAATTTATATACAGTTGTGTTCAAAATAATAGCAGTGTGTTGAAAAAAAGTGAATAAAGCTCAAAATCCTTCTAATAGCTTTTATTTCCATACACACAAATGCATTGGGAACACTACACATTCTATTATATAACATAATATATCAAATTTGTGTTGTTCCTCTAAAAAAATTGAAGAAAAGTGAATATTAGACTGTTCAAAAAAAATAGCAGTGTTTGTATTCTTCTTTACAAACTCAAACAATCACTATATAAACTGAAAAATGTTTGAAGATTTTGCTTTCCTTTGAATCACTTAATGAATATTTAGTTGTATAAGCACTGTTTCTGAGAACTGCTGTACATCTGTGTTGCATGGAGTCAACCAACTTCTGGCACCTGTGAACAGGTATTCCAGCCCAGGATGATTGGACTATATTCCACAGTTCTTCTCTATTTCTTGGTTTTGCCTCAGAAACTGCATTTTTGATGTCACCCCACAAGTTTTCTATTGGATTAAGATCCGGGGATTGGGCTGGCCACTCCATAACGTCAATCTTGTTGGTCTGGAACCAAGATGTTGAACGTTTACTGGTGTGTTTGGGTCGTTGTCTTGTTGGAACACCCATTTCAAGGGCATTTCCTCTTCAGCATAAGGCAGCATGGCCTCTTCAAGTATTCTGATGTATTCAAACTGATCCATGATCCCTGATATGCGATAAATAGGCCCAACACCGTAGTATGAGAAACATCCCCATATCATGATGCTTGCACAATCACATCAAAATGTGCTGTTGAGCTGCATTTCTGCCACCTGCCAACCATCCCCCCTTAATACAAAAAAATGGGGCAGAGAAACTCCTGGGAGTCCACCAAACATAAATATAGAGTGAGGTGCCTCCAGATATAACTGGTAGGATGTTTGTTGCCAAGAACAATACAAGGAAAAACCAAAGAATAAGAAAGTAGCTTAAAAGGCTAACCTCAAATATATGATTTATTATAAATCATGAAACCATACAGAATAAAAACACATTGCATTGGGGATCCAGGGACCACTCCCAACCATAAAACCCCCTCTCACATAAGAGGGAAACCTCCCACAATGGGCACTCCCAAGATGGTACCAGGGAAGGAACCCAATATGCCCCAGTTCATTTCCACTGCACCCGCACCACCCCTGGAGACCAAACTTCCCTTCCCCAACACCACAACCACCTCTCAACAACCCCACAGCAAATTCCCCCAAAATGCCTCCCAAGGTTACTCCAACACCCCTCCCACAAGAACCCTCCTCAACCCATCCAACCACCCCACCACAGCACAGCCATCCAGAGCAGTGTGATTACAGTAAAGCCTGCACACACCACCCCCTAGTAAAACACTCCCAGCACACAGTTAACCCTTTGATCACCACTCATGTTAACCCCTTCCTGCCCAGTGCAATTAGTACAGTGTCAGTGCTTTTTTTTTAGCACTGATCACTGTATTGGTGTCACTGGTGTCAGTTTTCCCCAGTGTCAGAATGCCCACCGCAGTCCCGCAGTCCCTCTATAAGTTGCTGATCGCTGCCATTATTAGTAAACAAAAAAATTTAAAAATTCCAGTATCTATACCGCCATTTGTAAACGCTATAACTTTCATGTAAACCAATTAATTTACACGTATTGGGATTTCTTTTAGCAAAGACATGTAGTAGCAAACATTTGGCCTAAATTTATGATAAAATTTTATTTTTTAAATTTTTTTACTGGACATGTTTAGTAGCAAAAAACAAAAATATTGTTTTGTTCTTAAAATTGTCAGGCATTTTTTTTATTGCGCAAAAAATAAAGAAAAACGCACAGGCGATCAAATACCATAGAAAGAAAGCTCAATTTGTGGGAAAAAAGGACATAAATTTCATTTGGGTGCAGCGTTGCATGACCGCACAATTGTTGTCAGTTAAAGTAATGCAGAGCCGTAACACAAAAAATGGCCTGGTCAGGAAGGGGGGGGGGGTAAATCCTCAGGAGGGCAAGTGGTTAAAGGGATGCTGGGCAGGATAAAATAATGAAAATCACTTGCGCACAAACATACAAAAACATATACATGCAAATAAAAACTATTAGGATTATGTGACACACAAGTCACAGGAATAATTCAAGCACCATCATTTGGATTTAGTTCTAAACTGATGAGCTGTAAAGGATTTTAATGCATCTTCTCTTTTGAGTATTGTAGTTTTCTGCTGTTTTGCAAGTATACTTAATGCCGATGTTATATACAGTGGGGATCGAAAGTTTGGGCACCCCAGCTAAAAATTTGTATTAATGTGCATAAAGAAGTCAAGGAAAGATGGAAAAATCTCCAAAAGGCATCAAATTACAGATTAGACATTCTTATAATATTTCAACAAAAGTTAGATTTTATTTCCATCATTTACACTTTCAAAATAACAGAAAACAAAAAAATGGCGTCTGCAAAAGTTTGGGCACCCTGCAGAGTTAATATCTTGTACTGCCCCCTTTGGCAAGTATCACAGCTTGTAAACGCTTTTTGTAGCCAGCCAAGAGTCTTTCAATTCTTGTTTGAGGTATCTTTGCCCATTCTTCCTTACAAAAGTCTTCCAGTTCTTTGAGATTTCTGAGCTGTCTGTCACGCACTGTTTTTTTAAGGTCTATCCATAGATTTTCAATTATGTTGAGGTCAGGAGATTGTGAAGGCCATGGCAAAACCTTCAGTTTACGACTCTTGATGTAATCCCCCGTGGATTTTGAGGTATGTTTAGGATCATTATCCATTTGTAGAAGCCATCCTCTCTTTAACTTCAGCTTTTTCCCAGATGGCATCAAGTTACCATCCAAAATTTGCTGAAATTTTATTGAATCCATTTTTCCTTCTACTCATGAGATGTTCCCTGTGCCACTGGCTGCAACACAACCCCAAAGCATTATTGATCCAACCTCATGCTTAACAGTTGGACAGAGGTTCTTTTCATTAAATTCTGTGCCCCTTCTTCTCCAAACGTACCTTTGCTCATTCATTGCTCACTTTGCCAAAAAGTTCAATTTTAACGTCATCGGTCCACAGAACTTGTTTCCAAAATGCATCAGGCTTGTCTATATGTTCATTTGCAAAGTTCAAACAATGATTTTTGTGGTGAGGACGTAGAAGAGGTTTTCTTCTGATGACTCTTCCATGAAGACCATATTTGTACAAGTATCTCTTTATAGTGGAATAGTGTACCACAACTCCAGTGTCTGCCAGATCTTTCTGGAGGGATTGTGCAGTCAAATGTGGGTTTTGAATTGTTTTTCTCACAATCCTGCGAGCTGTTCTGTCTGATATTTTTCTTGGTCTTCCAGATCTTGCTTTAACTTCCACTGTTCCTGATGACTGCCATTTCTTATTTACATTCCGAACAGAGGATATTGACATCTGAAAACGCTTTGCTATCTTCTTATAGCCTTCTCCAGCTTTGTGAGCGTCAAATATTTTCAGTTTCAGTTTTCTAGACAACTGTTTAGAAGAACCCATGGTGCTGATTGTTGGGGCAAGGTCAGATGAGTCTGGGCATTTAAAACCTTTGAGATTGACATCACCTGGTCTTCCCAGACGATGATTGAGAACAATCCATGACACTGGCAGGTCTCAGCTTTGCAAAGGGGGCAGTGCATGCTATAAATTCTGCAGGGTGCCCAAACTTTTGCAGACGCCATTTTTTTGTTTTCTGTTATTTTGAAAGTGTAAATGATGGAAATAAAATCTAACTTTTGTTGACATATTATAAGAATGTCTAATCTGTAATTTGATGCCTTTTGGAGATTTTTCCATCTTTCCTTGGCTTCTTTATGCACATTAATACAAATTTTTAGCTGGGGTGCCCAAACTTTCGATCCCCACTGTATATGTAGCACTACTCCTGTAGGAGTTGCTGAAGATTTGGGTCCCCTCTATAGTCCTGCACAGCCAAGCAACATGTATCTTCCACAGACTTGCATTCAGAGTCAGTAAACAGTCCTTGAGCTTTTTTTTTTTTTTTTCTTTTATTAAGGGGTGTAAAACGTGGGTGGAGTAAAGGGGGTATGGGATGCCCGATGGAACTGCAAACCGAGGACAAACTCCTTAGCAACTCGTCTTTACACAGTAGAAACTCTTCTTGGACAGTTCTCCAGCTTGGTGCATCACCCCAGACCCCAGATAACCAACTTCTTATCTGGCTGCCTGAGGGAATCCCTGGGCAAGGGAATCCAGTGCCTGCCACCTTAAATGAAACAATCCCAGGTAATGAGCTAATCAGGTTTTCCACCAGAGTGTCTTTTTTGTTCTTTTAGCTGGCCCAGGGAGTGTAGGACTACTCACTCTGTCTCAGTCCTGCAAGCAGATTTAGGTAGGTGGCTTCCTTCAGGCCATCCACTGGGCTGGCTCCTTTCCTGGCTCTACAGGTAGTACTCATGCTGGGGGCCGGGGAGGCAGAGGGATCCTCCTTTCCAGCACCCTGCCTGTTGGTAGGCCCCTTCCCACTGGGCCCCCTCCCAGGCTCCTGCATCTCAGCTTCCTCACATCTTCCACCTGAACTCTTCTGCTGCGGAGCAGGCTCAATCACTTTTAAGGGTTGTCCTGACCCCATGCCAAGCTTTCTGCTTGGGGATTGGTCAGAATCCCCAAAAAGTGCAGACCTGCCCCTCCTCACCCTCGCCCACTGCTTCTAAAATCTTCTTCAAGATTCTAGAGCAGAGGGAGGTATTAAAGAAATGATCTGTAGAGCTTCTCAGCCCTGACCCAAATTTGACTCAGCTGACTATTGCCCAGGCTGCTACTCAGCCTTCATTACTAACAAATAATCAGCTAGCTCCCCCTAGCTAACTAGGAGGGTGCTACATATATTTGATATTCATTAACTCAATAGAGTATTGTCTTTTAAACTTATTGGACAATCTTGGAATCATAATGGTGTTTGGGGGTCTTTATTGAATTTGCAAGCCTACAATGTGAATTGGACATGCATATGAAAGATGGACAGCATGGAAAGTTAAACTACCTATAGCCTTGTTGATCTTAATATGGATTTGCTTAGGAGTCTGTCTCCCCTACAGCAGTCAGGGGGTGCCATAATGACACACACAGCTCACATTATAGACATTTTGAAGATAATGTCTGGTTTGCAGCAACCTGAAGTGGTAAAAGCTCACATGGAAAGAGCTGACACTTTCATACATGGGGCTGATCAATTCTATTGACAGAAGTCTAAGAAAGCTTGGAGCAATTAAATTACATAATCGTTTACCCTGAAGAAAGGTGAATTGCATTATTTCTTGAGGAAGTATTTTCAGTTTAGAATCTTGTATCATATGGCAGGGTCTAAAAAAGATTGTATGTCATAAGGTCTGATATATACAGTATGTCTTTAAGTCCACCTCCAGGATATTAGCAAACTGAGAGACAAGAGAACTCATGGGAAACATGCTCAAGCAGGGAAACAAGCTCAGTCCCTAGGGCAGCAAAATAGCTTGACTCACAGGGGAAACTGTGACTTTGATCCATTACACTGCAGGTTGGCATACCCTAGGTTAACACCTGTTTTCTGCAGCGTTTTGCAGAAAAGCACTACAGTCCATTTAACATGATTTCCTATGGGACATGTTCACATCTCTACGTTTTCACCTGGTGCATTTTTTGGAAAGGGTCAAGTTGCATTTTTGGTTCTATAGACTTCAATGGAAGCACTGCAGAAAAGCATGTAGTGCATTTTTGCAGCATTTTTAATGCATTTTAAATCTGCCTAGTAACAAGAACAAAAACAAAAATGAGAAAAAAAAGCAAAACACATCAAAAACTTGGCAAAGATGCAGGTGTAAAAATGCAATGCAGAAACTGGTCAAATGCAACCAGCATAGGTGTGAACCTAGCCTTAGGAAGAGGTGTTTGCAATCAAGACTGAGGAGTCTTGATTGCACAATGCATTATTTAAATTTCATTTTTGCCTGGAGTTGGGCTTTAAAGAATTTAAAAAAAATATGGGATTGTTAACCAAATTATGAATATTAACTGTCTGTAGGGTATTTTATAACAGGAATTATAAAAGAGAACTATATCTACAAATTGAATGCGTTTGACTGAATTTAACCATCTTTTTGTTGGGTGTAAAGCATATAGGATCGAAGCCACGCTGCAGGTTTTTATTGCACTTGATGGTATGATGCACAAGTCATTGGCAAGTTCTTGTATATACTGTGATGTGCATATCATAGTACTTTTGTAATGTGAGTGTTTTCACAGGCATTTTTAATAAAGTAAGGTTTTAAATGGAGAACACTATTATTCCCATATTTGTATTCACATGTTGCCTATCCTGTGGGTGTTGAATGGCTGAAGGAGGCTTCAGTGGAGTGGAGGAGATACTATCTTGTCCTTGATTTTATATTATGGCCCACATTGGGAGGTGAGCCGATAGATTGCTTGGAGAGCCACAAGCACAGTGGGAATAGCCCATAAAACGATTGAAATAGTGCTGCAAACCCAACTTCCTATAGCAATCAGCTGGATGAGATAGAGAGACTTGTGCCTGGATTCATGTAGTATTATAGCGAATGAAAGTATTATAGCATACGAAAGTGAAAAATCCGGCACCAAGACATCTCATGAATTAAAGATTATTAGCTTTATTTCATCCATCGAATAAAAAGGAATCAATACCTGTATATATTGATGCATTTCAGCCTCTTACATAGGCCTTCGTCATAATGACAGTGAGAATAGCATTTGAAATGCACAGAGGATTGTATAGTTATATGCATTTAAAGCTTTCATTGTGAGTGCCTCTGTGGCAATTTTAGGAATCAAATCACCTATACAGAGAGCACTATTGTTTCCATTTTATGTTTGCATGTATCCTTACCTGTGAGTCTAGAGTTGGAAGAAGAGAACACAAAAGTACACTGCTCCAAAAAATTGAAGGAATACTTTGAAAACACATCAGATCTCAATGGGGAAAAATTCAGAGGACTGAATTCAAAGACAAAAATCAAAGTGAATAAATGATGCAGCAGGCTAGTCCATTTTGCTGAAATTTAATAGCAGCAACTCAAAATGGTACTCAGTAGTTTGTATGGCCCCCATCTGCTTGTATGCATGCCTGACAACATCAGGGCATGCTCCTAATGAGACGACGGATGGTGTCCTGGGGTATTTCCTCCCAGATCTGGGCCAGGGCATCACTGATCTCCTGGACAGTCTGAGGAACCTGGCAGCATCAAATGGACCAAAACATGATATCCCAGAGGTGTTCTATTGGATTTAGGTCAAGCAAGTGTGAGGGCCATTCAATGGTATCAATTCCTTCATCCTCTAGGAACTGCCTGCATACTCTCGCCAGATGAGGCCGGGCATTGCCGTGCACCAGGAGGAACCCAGGACCCACTGCACTAGCGCAGGGTCTAACAATGTATCCAAGGATTTCATCCCGATACCTAATGGCAGTCAGGGTGCCATTGTCTAGCCTGTAGAGGTCTGTGTATCCCTCCATGGATATGCCTCCCCAGACCATTACTGACCCACCACCAAAACGGTCATGCTGAATGATGTTACAGGCAGCATAACATTCTCCATGGCTTCTTCAGACCCTTTCATGTCTGTCCCATGTACTCAAGGTGAACCTGCTCTCATCTGTGAAAAGCACAGGGCGCCAGAGGAGGACCTACCAATTCTGGTGTTCCATGGCAAATGCAAATCAAGCTCTATGGTGCTGGGCAGTGAGGATAGGGCCCACTAGAGGACGTCGGGCCCTCAAAGCCACCCTCATGAAGTCTGTTTTTGATTCTTTGGTCAGAGACATTCACAGAATGGTCTGCTGGAAGTCATTTTGTAGGGGTCTGGTAGTACTCATCCTGTTTCCTCCTTGCACAAAGGAGCAGATACTGGTCCTGCTTATGGGTTAGAGACCTTCTACAACCCTGTTCAGCTCTCCTAGAGTAATTGTCAATTGGAATCTCCTCCATGCTCTTGAGACTGTGCTGGGAGACACAGCAAACCTTCTGGTAATAGCATGTATTGATGTGCCATCCTGGAGGAGTTGGATTGCCTGTGCAACTTCTGTAGGGCCCCGGTATCGCCTCATACTTCCAGTAGTGCTATTGACCCTAGCCAAATGCAAAACTAATGAAAAGATGAGCAAGGAAAAAAATGTCAGTGGTCTTCACCTGTAAAACCATTCCTGTTTTGGGGGTTGTCTCATTGTTGCCCATCTAGTGCACCTGTTGTTGTTAATTTAATTAACACCAAAGCAGATTAAACTGATTAACACCCCCCTCTGCTACTTAACTGACCAGATCAATATTCCAGGAGTTTAATTTACTTGATGCTATACTCTGACTAAAAAAAATTCTGTTAATTTTTTTGAGCAGTGTATATTGTAGACATCTCTGTGGTTGTTGATGATATAAGCCCTTATGGCCTTGATTTTATGATTGGGGTTCACATTTGGAGGTGAACAGATATATTGGAGAAACAGCACAGAATCATAGAAAGTGTATAGAAATCTTCACATATTCCATTTATTGGTGATGGACTACTGACTTTTGGAATGTTGGACTTTCTTTTATCATATTTCTATTTATTTGAATGCTTTTCACTTATATTGTTTGCACTGCATCTTGTTGTATTTTGTCTGTAGGTTATATAACCATCTTCATAGTTGTTTTGTAGGATGTATAATGAGAACTTTATCTAAAAATTTAATTGATTGAATGTAACCATCTTCATAAGTGTTTTGTAGGAGGTCAAAGGTTTCAATCCTCATCTAATGCGATTTTGATCTAAAATGTAGGACTTTCAGGAAGTTCTCTGAAGAACATTAATCAAGCCAGAAGATCAGCGATAGTCAGGGATGTAGTGTGGTGTCAAGCAGTTTGCTACATGTTCGTCTAGGCTCTTTATGTTTACCTTCTGATTCTTTGCCTGTGTCTTTGCTCTTCAGTCCTCCCTGCTGGGTCCACTTGCACTCCAGATCCTCCAAAAGCCACAATAATATACCAGGCTTCTTTTTACACCATCAGGCATAAGGCCACCTGAAAGTGCATAGCCAAGCATGCTCTAATTGTACATCCTAATCATGTACAACTTAACAAATGGCTTCTCAGAGATCCAACCCCCTATGAGACATGGGCTCTCTATTGCCTATGCTGCATTGACGTACATTTCGGAGAATTAAGTTCCCTAATACCTGACTGCATGGATTTAGTGATATACATCAGCAATTTTCTCAAGAGCAGCAAGATTATATTTGATTTTTTGCTCACAAATCTTTAATTTCCTCCAAACTCCAAGAAGGAGGATATAAGCTGTTAACCAGGTGGTAAAAGGTCCCTACCAAATTACATAAAATATTTCCAGAGGTATCTCCAAATTGCTGGAGATGTGGTCATGGAGAAGGCACTTTACTACAAATTTCCTCCAACTGGAAATCACCCCAGGCTCCATATATTAACGAATGGATCAGGGAGGAGGAGCGCTTTTGTAAGACATGGCTCTATTGGCTCCAATTCCAGTTCTCCTCTACCTATAAGGGCCTCTTGCTGGAAAACACCCCAAGGGCAGTGGGATGGGAGCCCCCCTCCCCCCTCTTTTCCCAAACTGCCTCCCCCCTTTTTCTTCTTTCTTCCTCTCTTCTTTTCTACTGTGTTTGTTTTATTTAATTTTGCATTAATAAAAATAACTACATACTGGGGCTTTTGTTTATTCACCCCTGCAGGCCACTTCGAACTCTGTAACATGTAGATAAGCCATCCTCTCGGTTTATTTTGTTTTCTATGAATGCGAGATGTTGAATATTAGTTTCGATTCTTTTTTGCCAGATACGCTCTGTTGTTCTGATTGGCTAATTTAGCACTAGATGCATTGTAAATCATTTTTGGTTGTACTGTCGCCTACAAAAAATAAAAAGAATATATAAAAAAAAATGAGCTTGCACTTTGATAAGTGCGAAAAAGTTTGCTACTGTCAAAAATTCAGAACGGTCTTGTGTCCTGTGTATTCTGACTGTGTTATTTCAAAAGGTCTTGTCAGCTATCCCAAATTGTTTCCTGGACTACAAAACAATTCACTCTATGTTATGGAGAAGAGGAGTGAGGGAAGAATTCTGTAGTTTAGCAAAAGTGTTTCATTCTACAACAGGAAAATTAGGAGCTAAAGTGCATTCCTGGCAGAACAACAAGTAATTTTCTGTATTTGTAGGGTAGGAGATGTGTTGTATGTTTTTTATTTACCTTGACACATCATTGGATATTAGTGCACTCCCTGAATTGTCATACTCTTATTCTAAGTGTAGCACCCTCCTAGATAGGTGCTAGATAGATTTAGTTAGTATTTTGATAGGTAAATTTAGTTATCACACTGTAGACAGTGTGGTTTTAGTTATTGTTAGGTAAAAGCATAACTTGCACCCTGCAATCAGTGTTGCTGTGTTCTACTAGTTAGGTCTGCTCAGTATGCTTAGCTACTGCCAGCCTGATGGCTCCCTCTGCCTCCTGAAAGCTTGAAAAGTTTCTGGGTGATAGGTGTGGAGCTATGCAGATGGCAGCATGAAGATTGATAAAGGCTCTGATGGCATGCTGGGTAACTGTATGTATTTAGTGAGCACATTGAATTCTGGGTCTTTCCTTAATAAAATTGTCCCAGCCTTGAGATGCCCTCCCAGGCATTGCTGCTGGATCTACTGCCTTATGCCTCAGGTGCACAACCTGAATGCTAAAATATGGGTTCTACTAAAGCTGACTGAGGGTCCGTTTACTGCAGATCTGGTCTGGTATCACAGAGAAAGGCATCCAGTAGTTCTTGGGCCTTGTGAGTACAGACATCCTTAAAGGATCTTAGAGACTGTGTGGTACTTAACTCCCTCTGATGCTAGGGAGTCAGCAGCGAGTCTGGATAAAAGGGACTCCGCCTGGTGTTCCGAAGAGCTTTGTCCATTTAATCTCCCATTTCAAAGGACTCTGTTCAAGCTTGCTACTACTTTTATTACTGCTGCCTTAAAGCTGAAGTCTACTGTTTGCTTCAAGCATGGACTTCCTCATAGCTTGTCTGAAAGAATACTTAAAGTCATCAACAATACATAGTTCTTGTTTCTGGAGTATCCAACCTAATTCCCAATCCCTATCCTAAGTTCTCCTACAAAAAAAGAACATCCCTAGACTGGTCATTGAAGAAGTGTGTGAGTGAGCCTATATGTCATGCTGCGGGACAAAGCTTTTGGGGAAGACGTGGACAGTATCTGCACAGCTCCTACTGGCATAGTACATAGATTAACCACTTCCTGTCCGGACACTTTTACCCCCTTCCTATCCAGGGCAGTTTTCAGCTTTCAGCGCTATCACACTTTGAATGACAATTGCGTGGTCATGCAACACTGTACCCATATGAATTTTTTACCTTTTTTTGAGACAGATAAAGCTTTATTTTGGTGGGATTTATTCACCGCTGGGATTTTTATTTTTTTTGCTATGTAAATAAAAAAGTCCAAAAAGTTTTTAAAAAAAGGGGTTTTCTTATAAAATTTTGCAAATAAATAATCTTTCATCATAAATCTTGGCCAAAATGTATTCCGTTATCTTTTTAGTAAAAAAAAAATAAGCCAAATTAGTTTATAACCAAAAATTATAATTTTTAAACATTTTTTTTACATTTTTATTTTATTTTTTTATATTTTTATATTATTATTTGTTTTTTGTTTTTTTACATACTGTCATCCTAGCAGTACAGTGTCACCATGGTGACACTGTACTACTTGTGGGGGGTGATGAAGATTTTTTTTTTTTTGCACTGCATTTTTTTAAAATTTTTTTTGCATTTTTTTTACACTGATTGCTTTTACACCCATATAGGATGTAAAAGCAATCATTTCTCTTTCTCTCTGTCTGCATTCTTGCAGCCATTGAGAAATACTGTAAGAGCTGTGATTGGTCACAGCTTATCACATGGTACAAGGCTGTTGTGAATAGCCTTGTACCATGTGACCTCTGTGATCATTCACAGATTTCACACGTAGTAAGCAATGATGTCACAAGTGACATCTTGCTTACTACTTTGCATGTGATCACTGATTGGCTTATGAGTGATCACATGATCGGGAGAGGTCCCGTCCGACGAATGGTGTTTCTGAACGACACAGCGGGCACCGGATCGCGGTGTTGCGCGCTCACAGGGAGCGCGCACAGCTAGAAATGGCGGGTGCTGTTTATGAACAGCAACCCGCCCCTGGAGTGCCACCGTCCTGCCGTTTATAAACAGCAGGCGGACGGCAAGTGGTTAAAACTGTGCTTGAAGCCTGTAGCACACAGTTAGCCAATGCAGCATAATGAAAAAGTTATGTGGCTCTGCCCACTATCCCAAACTATGAAGTGAAGCCGTCCATAGATGAATCTTGACAGATTCATCAGGGACCAGCCAAGATCTGAACCATGTATGGGCAGGCTAATGATCGATCAATCAATGTGAGTAAAACCAGTCTGTTGGATTTTACATGCCATTATTGCCATAGGCTATTATAGCCGCTAGCAGTAATCACTGTTCTCCCGAAGGGGATGGCTCACCCCGTCCCCCTGCAGTGAGAACACAATGGCTCTGCAGGAGAGATCTCCCCATCAACACTGACTGCGTTGATGGGGGAATTGATCGATTTTCTTTCTTGCAACCTGTGGTATGCAAATTCCACATGCTTTTAGAAGAAAACTCTCTACTAACATACAGGTTTGAGTTGATGCATAGGTAGAAAATGCTGTACTGACAGACGCTTCTGTATGAATGAAAACAGGTTGTAATTTTAATTCATAAATTAGTACTTACAGTCAAGTAAACCTTTGATCTGCATATAATGTCAGTTCCAGCAAACCTTTAGTTTAGTAAAAATAAAAAAGGTCATATTTAACCCCTTATTAACCATTAGTTAATGTGTTCTGTTATGTGTTTTTTTTTACTATTTGTGACTGCTCATAATTCAGGCAAACATTTGTTGCCAGCACTGTTGGAAATATTACAGACACGTGTGGCTAATCCAGGTAGTTCTTACTACCGCTACTCTAAGAACCTATCACTATGTCAGCAACAAATTCTTAAAGAATTACCACCACTTCTAGGAAACTGGAGTAAATTAAGACCAACTCTGATCTGGTGTACAGGAGTTATGCCAGTACTCAGAGCAGGCCATGCCTATGCTGGTGTCATGTCATGTATGTGACAGCTTCCCACACTGGGCTGTATCCCCTGCATCATTTTGCTGTCAGCCAGGAGATTCCTGGGCCAAAAACGAAATGTTAGCAAAAGGACCAGGGGTACAGCTGATGTCATTGCCCCAATTTGGGAAAAACCCCATATTTTGGAAATTACTTATCACTGGATGGGTGGAGCCTGATGGGGAACTGAGAGAGTGCCACATCAGGTCTGCTTCACTTTTGAGTAACAGTGCACAGCAGTGGGAAGCTTCGAGAGCTGCTATTGAACTTATTGGGGCAATGGATTGGCCCACTCTCATGTGCTGTCGCTCAAAAGTGGAACTGAACTGATGGAGAACTAATCTTAGTTCCCTATCGGGCTCTGCCAACCCCTAGTATAAAACTTTTTGGCCAAACGCCTGTCATTGTGGGGGGCACAGTGGCCAGGGAGAGAGGGTGGGAAGAAGTGCACCAGGTAAGGAGTGTCCAGTGGGAACAATCCTTTCCCTGTGAAAACACAGACAGTGTCTTTGACCAGTACGTGAATTGAGTCCAAGCCCCAACTCTGCGCCCTAATAGGTTTCTAAAGATTGTCTATGACACTGTTTATGAATTCCCCCGAGTGAATCATCACAGCAATATCCCTGCTGAGTCTGCAGTTTTATTTAAAGGGTGCTGGAAAGAAAAATAGAGAACCCATGGTGCTCTGGAAATCCTTTGTCATTTGTTAAATGTTTATTTTGTAAAACAAAGATCGTATATAACAATACCTGTAATAAATAATAATACGGTTAGTCCCCTACATATGAACTTTCAAGTTGCAAACTTTCAAAGATACAAACATGCGTTTGCATGTCCAATCCTGTGAGCTAGTTCACAATTCTGGCATACATTCTCATGTGTGCGTCCTGTAGTAGTGGTGCTTCTGTGTACTTTGCTGTATGCAGTATTGTATCTTTATTTCAACCTTTTTTTTCTATGTATAATTTGTGTGAAATGTGTTTTATTCCTATTACAGTAATTTATTAGGCTGATTGTGTTAGTTGGGTACCTAGGCTAACTTTGACTTACAACAAACTGACTTATGAACATGCTCTCGGAACAAAACTTGTTCGTGTGTAGGGGACTTACTGTATAGATAATTAGCAAAACTGATATAAAACAGTTTAAAAACTATATTAAAATGCATTAATAAAAAAATCACATTTTCCAAAAACCAGTACTGACTCCCAGGGGTGGCTCTAGGCTTTGTGAGCAAAACTTGACATGAGGCCCCACTCATGGCCATAATGGGAAAAATAATCCAAGCGATAAAAATTAATAATGCATTGCACTGAACTGATGGCAATTCACCCATAGCCCGTCCTCAAGGATTCCAGCATGTCCACCATCCACGCAGGGGAGGGGGCAGCCTGAGCTCTATTCTCATCCTCAACTCGCCATCGGTGGGGACTTTGTACACTTCTTCACTAGGAAGCCTTTAGGCATGTCCATGGCCGGTGCAAGGATCCTTGTCTACAGAGGCGAAGGTGCATTTTGCTGCTCCCCACTCGCCCATTGTACTCTCCACCTCCCTCCACTTCTCTCCACAATATGTTTACCTCACCTGCCAGCTGCTGGTAGCCAGTGAGAGGAATACATAACCATGTCGTAGGGTTATGCACTCCTTGTTTCCTCTCACTGCTTACCAGCAGCTGGCAGGTTAAGCAAACTAAAACTTCCATGCTGAGCCCAGTAGGAGAGGGGGAGAAAACTCAGGAATGGAATACAGATGTTCCAAAAATCTGAATTTCTATCAAGTGCATAGTTGCCAACATTTCTAAAAAGTTCCAGGGAAATTTTGTTGCTATACATTCAACAAGCCAACGACTACAGAGGGTATGTGCAGGAAATGAGTGCAGATAGTATGACAGTGGGTATGTGTAGTAGCGGAGTGTGTAACAGGTAGATGTGTCCAGGTGGTACAAAAGTGAGAATGAGCCCATGTGAAAGAGGGAAAGGTCCAATTTAAGCCAAAAAGGGCTTGATCTGAGAGATCAGAGACTGCTGATGTACTACAGGAGATAATCAGAGACTGCAGATGTACTACAGGAGATGATCAGAGACTGCGGATGAACTACAGGAGATGATCAGGGACTGTGGATGTACTACAGGAGATGATCAGAGATTGCAGATGCACTACAGGAGATGATCAGGGACTGTGGATGTACTACAGGAGATGATCAGAGATTGCAGATGCACTACAGGAGATGATCAGAGACTGTAGATGCACTACACGAGGTATTTAGAGACTGCTGATGCACTACAGGAGATGATCAGAGACTGTGGATGTACTACAGGAGATGGTCAGAAAGTGCAGAAGTACTAAAGGAGATAATCAGGGACTGCAGACATAGTACAGGAGATGATCAGAGACTACGGATGTACTACACGGGACGATGAAAGACTGCGATTGCACTACAGGAAATGATCAGAGATTGTGTATGTACTAAAAGAGACGATCAGAGACTATGGATGTACTACAGGAGATAATCGAATATATGCTATGTCAACAATCTGAAAGCACCTTCATCCCCATATAGTGAAACTGTCCCTTGTAGGTAAACCATTTTCACATATACAGTCAGCTATGCCACAACTCCCAGGAACAATTAAGTAGCCATTTTTTTAATTCTACCTTTCAGCAATGCACAGCTTCTAAAAAGCGAAGTCAAACCTGCTTTAGCTACTTCCTGCTAAACAAGCACTGGGAACAGTCCCTACTTCCACCCGTTCCGATCCAGCCCACTTTTCTGAATCACATGTGGCGGGCTGGGGAAGGGGAGGTGGGTTGCAGTATAGTGCTGAATGTTGATTGGCTGAGAGATGGCGGGGGGTGGAACAACTGTCACTGTTGCAGACCCAATCCTGTTCACCTCCTTCTCAGTTGAGTGTGCAGTGCTGGATACCTGCTACTGAGCTTCCTGCTGTCATATCATGTCAGTCTCCCTCCATACAAACCACCAGCAATTGCTTTGAGCCCCACAGCCTCATGGTAAAGACGGCCCTGCTGGGGCATCAGAGCGGCCCAGGGGGCAATTGCCCCCCTGCCCAGTCTGCCCCTGCCACTTGGTTCTCCCCTCCAATGCCCTCCCACAAATCTCTGCATGTGATCATGAAATTGGGCTTCCCAGGCATCTGCCCTGCGAGCTCCCCTAGACTGTCCCTCCCTCTCCCGGGCTGTGTTCTGCTCTCCCCCAGCCGTGTCTTGTCAGCAGATCACCATTCATGAATGGCACATAGAGATAACATTGACAACTTAAGGCCTTAGGTGACCGCCTAATTAAAGAGCTGCCTCTGCTGACCTCCTTTTAAAGGATAAGTGCATTTTTTGCTCCTGTCCCCCAATATACACTTAAAATGTCATGCTTACCTACAAACGTCTTATTCTTTTGAAACCTTAAAAGCGCTATATTTAAGTCATTCAGTTAGTTAACTTATGCCTCACAAATATTATTTTAGAGAAGGCGACTGAAACAGGAGTTGAAAAGTATTATCATACTGTGATAAAGAATCGAGCACTTAGCTATGTTAACCAAACATACATCCTTGACAAAAATAGCTTGTACATTAAAATGTACTTGTGTCTGGTAAGCAACCACTCAAGCACTTTGCTAATCTTAGAACACCGATGACATCAGACTCTCTTTTATGGGTCAGATTTTAACACATTTCTCTTTTTACTCAATAGGGAGAATTTGACAGTCAACAGACCGGAAACAAAGCTGTCTCTGAATGGAACACTACGTGCGATCTCTGAGATTAAGCACATGTGAAAATTATCATTTGATTACTCTCCTAAATGTATTACTTTTGGGTATGCTGGCTGCATGACCAGGGTTGATAGTCGTGATAATGCAGACTGGAACATGATGGAAATGCCAGAAATGCAATTGGAAGAAAGAATCACGTAATGAAGTCTGACTGTTTACTATACAACAAATGGTGTGGATACCTCAAACCATTTTCCTGATATGGCATATAGTCTATTTCCATGCTTTTCTACAAAATTGATACATTGTTCCAATTTTAGGCTATTAGTCCCACAGAACAATGCATATGTACAATATGTAGGAAAACACAAGTCTGTAATTATGGTTAGCTGAGTTATACTATAGATTAGGTGTCTCTAAACTTTCTAAGCAAAGGGCCAGTTTACTTCTTCTTCAGGCTTTACGGGGGCTGGGCTGTGGCCAGTGGGAGTAGAATATGCCACGGCATCAGTGCCATCATTGGTTTTAATGGGAGAAAAATCTCCCTACTGTTGATATCAACGAGAAGAATACTGCCCCATTGATGGTATCAGTAGGGGGATTGGTGCTACATCAATGATGGAGTAATGCCCCAAGGGCCAGATAAAGGCGGGCAAAGGGCAACATCCATCCTCTGGGCCGCAGTTTGGAGTCCACTGCTATAGATTACCATCATTTTATGCAAGCATGGAATCTATAGTCAGGGTTATCAATCAGAATGTACAGTGGCTTGAAAAATGATTCATACCTCTTGAAATTTTCCACATTTTGTCATGTTACAACCAAAAATGTAACTGTATTTTATTGGGTTTTTATGTGATAGACCAACACAAAGTGGCACATAATTGTGAGGTGGAAGGAAAATGAAAAATGTTTTTCAAATTTCTTTTACAAATAAATATCTGAAAAGTGTGGCGTGCATTTGTATTCAGCCCTCCTGAGTCAAAACTTTGTAGAACCACCTTTCACTGCTATTACAGCTGCAAGTCTTTTTGGGGATGTCTCTACCAGCTTTGCACATCTAGAGAGTGAAATTTTTGCCCATTCATCTTTGCAAAATAGCTCAAGCTCTGTTTGATCGGATGCCTTTGAACAGTAATTTTCAAGTCTTGCTACAGATTCTCAATTGGATTCAGGTCTGGACTTTGACTGGGCCATTCTAACACATGAATATGCTTTGATCTAAACCATTCCATTGTAGCTCTAGCTGTATGTTTAGGGTCGTTGTCCCGCTGGAAGGTGAACCTCCACCCCAGTCTCTTGCAGACTCCATCCATCTTCCCATCAACTCTGACCAGCTTCCCTGTGCCTGCTGAAGAAAACCATCCCCACAACATGATGCTGCCTCCACCATGTTTCACGGTGAGGATGGTGTGTTCAGGGTGATGTGCAGTGTTAATTTTCCGCCACACTTAGCGTTTTCAAAAGTTCAATTTTGGGCTCATCTGACCAGAGCACCTTCTTCCAAATGTTCACTCTGTCCCCCACATGGCTTCTCGCAAACTACAAACGGGACTTCTTATGGATTTCTTCTTGCCACTCTTCTATAAAGGCCAGATTTGTGGAGTGCATAACTAATAGTTGTCCTGTGGACAGATTCTCCCACCTGAGGTGTGGATCTCTGCAGCTCCTCCAGAGTTACCATGGACCTCTTGACTGCTTCTCTGATTAATGCTCTCCTTGCCCTGCCTGTCAGTTTAGGTGGATGGCTATGTCTTGGTAGGTTTGCAGTTGTGCAATGCTCTTTCCATTTTCAGATGATGGATTGAACAGTGCTCCATGAGATGTTCAAAGCTTGGGATATTTTTTCATAACCTAACCCTGCTTTAAACTTCTCCACAATTTTATCCCTGATCTGTCTGATGTGTTCCTTGGCCTTCATGATGCTGTTTGCTCACTAATGTTCTCTAACAAACCTCTGAGGGCTTCACAGAACATCTGTATTTATACTGAGATTAAATTACACACAGGTGGGCTTTATTTACTGATTAGGTGACTTCTGAAGGCAATTGGTTCCACTAGATTTTATTTATTGGTATCAGAGTAAAGGGGGCTGAATACAAATGTACGCAACACTGTTCAGATATTTATTTGTAAAAAAATTGTGTCCATGCACACATAGACTATAATCAACGTTTTTTGGCAGGGGCGTTTTTTGGCTGGAACAAAAAACCCAGGACTAGTGGGTTTCTAGTGGAGTTTTTAGCTGTAAAAACGCTCTAACGTTGAAAAATTCTGACCGCCCTGTCCAACGAGTCCAAAACATTGCCTTCAACATGATGACACAGAGCTGGAATGGCCTTACATGAAAATAAATGTTTTTTTCAGAACCTGTCACTGTGGTACAGCACATTCCGCAAATTCACGGAAGGGGCAGAGTCCACCAGATGGAAAGGCAGCAGTTGTAACGCTAGCAATTTTGCCAAGCTAGCATTTAGATGCTGAGCTTGCGGATGGGTGAGACAGTATTTTTTTTTTATGGTTCAGCAACTGGGTAGCAAAATTTTCCAGGTGAAATTAACAGGTGGTGTACTGCTAGCAGATTGGGTGCAAGGACCTGTGGCACCCATTGCTATACCATCATCCCTCTCAGTGGAAGCTGTTGAGAAGATTTGAGGTATTATAGTAGGGGTAAAGATCCCAGATGAGGATTAAGGAGAAGTCCGCACTTTTTTAGGCTGTGGGTCTTTCAGGTGCTATTGCCAACGGGCTGCATGGCAGGTTGTCATATGTCTTGTCAAGCATGTGGTGCTCAAGCAGCTGGTGTTTTTGGCTATGGTTCATCCGCTTCAGATAGAGACTGCAAACCGCAATGCCGCGTGGCCTTTCGGACATCATGGGGATTTTTATAACTTTTTATTTTTGAGTCTGGAATGGGAGTTTGGTGCTTGGGTGCAATACTTTTGTGCTTGGTGCACTATAAAATGCTTTATTATATATTTTTTTTTACAAAAAATAGGGGGTTACAGCAATTATGTATATTTTTTTTACTTATACAGAAGAAATGCAGCGCTCTAAAATTGATATTGGAATTAATAGTAGACACAGTCCAGTAAAACAACAGTGCTCCTTGTTTCCCAGTGTAAATGGTAGAATTTTGCACTAACCAGAACGCGCATGGGTAATGCGCATATATGTGTAAATCCTGAAGATCCTTTTCTCCACTTAAGGCTGGTCAGGTATATGGCTTGGAAGAATGGAGATCCTACGCCCTCATGTGGTGGGAAATGATCCAGCAGGTCAAAGCTATGACGATCCAGATGAGCCTCCACGAGGAACTGGCACAGGAATCCCAAGGGCTACAAGGATGGAAAAGCTCCTCACAGGAGACACAGGGGAGCACTCATAGTGTAGTAATTTAAAACTTTATTTGAAAGCAGCACAGGTGCAGAACACAGGAGAATAGCCAAGTATGGGCAAACACACTGACCCTATTAGATGTCAAAATGGCCGCCGGGCCTCCTCGTGGCACCGGCGGCTTGATGTCAACGGCGTCCTAGGGTCCCACCTGACGCGTTTCGTGCGCACGCACTTCCTCAGAGGTGGAACATAGGGCCTCTCAGCTCTGACCATACTTTGACCCCTGCTAGCTATCACACCCAGGCTGCTACTCAGCACTCCTTACTAACAATTGGAGTCTAGCTCCCCCTAGCTGACTAGGAGGGTGCTACACTAATGATGTCTTCCTCTGTCTCTAGCTGAAGTCTATACCTCTTTTAATACAAGAATGTATTTTTAGGTTTAGAAAACCCAGGTCCTTCTTGACTCCCCCAGTTGTCCATATTGTTATGGTTCTGTAAAAGTCTGATGTTTTCCTTGTCTTGTTTTTCTGATTATTTGGAATAGAATTGCCACATCTGTGGTAAGCAGTATGGTTCTGATTTTCATACTCCATTTGTAGCTATCTCAAACGGGTAACCCTCAGTAACCGACCCCACTCGTCATCCCACTGATCTTATAATTATATACCTCTCAGACATGTGCGTTTTTGTTTCATTACGATTCCTTTTTCAGATGAAAATTTCATTTTTGGAGATTCAAATGTATACATATCTCTGAATAGACATAGTAATGAAATGTCAATTAATCCAAAAAAAGTTATAGTGAAATTAATGAATGCATTTGTTTCATTCAGCCTGGGTTCACACCAATGCAGTGTGAGAAATGCTTCAAATTCTGTGCGTTTCCCGCACCGCATTGCAATTGCATCTCGTTCATGCGATCTGGTGCTGGTTTCAATGATAAATTAATGACACCCCGAAACAAATTTCAAAATGTGATGCGATTGCCAGAAATCACATTGCATGGGTGAGAATGCCAATGCGATGTGATTCAGGTGCGGATTTAAAAAAAGGGTCCTGCACCTTTTTGGTGCAGACACGATGCAATTTTAGCCATACAAAGTATGGGTCAAATCACACTGCACAGAAATTTGCATATAATTTGCACAGGAATGCGGTGTGATTCCTGTGCAAATTACATTCGGTGTCCTGCACCAGTGTGAACCCGGGCTCATTTTATTTGGATGACGCTAGTAGTCCGGGCCCATGGGGAAATTCATTCAATTTTCAAATTCGTTCAATAAGTTTGATTCAGATAATGAATGGATCCAAATTTTGTTCCATTTGTTATTCAAATGCACATGATTTCAGTTGATATTATCCAATCAGATTGTGCCACTTCTCTTGGCAAGTTGGACTAATGTCTGAAAATATTGAATCTTTCCAATTCGAATATGTCCAATTCCATAATATATTGAACATATAGCAAACTTTCCAGCATGCACATGTCTAATACTTCGCTTCTCCCCATGTTATCCTATGCAGAGTAGTTAGGGTTCAATCTCATTAACTTCTTGACAACCGCAGATAGCCGAATGACAGCTACACTGCGGCTGGCTAGTTCTGGGAGGGCGTCATATGACGTCTTCCCAGAACGCGCTCTCCTGCGTGCCCCCAGGGTCGCACACCCAGCGATCTTCATGATCGCTGTGTCCAACGGACACAGCTGATCATGTGATGTGGCAAAAGGCCAATCACAGCGGCCTTTTATCACGTGATCAGCCGTGTCCAATGACACGCTGATCACCGGGAAATGCAATTGCCGGTTCTCGGCTGCACTTTCCTCACACTGTCAGAGCGCAAGGAAAGTACTGCCGAGAACTGGCAGTTGTCAGAGGAGGGATTGGCACCGATCATCAGGGCACTGATGATCAGTGCCCTGATGATCGGTGTCCAGCAGTGCCACCCACCAGTTTCGCCCACCTGTGCCCAGCAGTGCTGCCAACCAGTGCCCAGCGGTGCCACCCACCAGTGCCCAGCAGTGCTCCCCAGCAGTGCACTCACCTGTGCCCAGCAGTGCCACCTACCTGTGCCCAGAAGTGCCACCTACCTGTGCCCAGCAGTGCCACCCACCTGTGCCCACCCACCTGTGCTCACCAGTGCCACCCACCTGTGCCCACCAGTGCCACCCACCAGTGCCCATCAATGCAGTGCTGCCAGTCAGTGCCACCAGTCAGTGCCCAGTGGTTGTGCCAGTCAGTGCTCATCAGTGGCGCCAGTCAATGCCTAGCAGTGCTGCCAGTCAGTGCCCAGCAGTGATGCCAGTCAGTGCCACATATCAGTGCTGTCTATCAGTACCCATCATCAGTGCCACCTATCAGTGCCGCCTATCAGTGCCGCCTATCCGTGACACCTCATTAGTGCTCATTAGTGCTGCCTATCAGTGCCGCCTATCTGTGCCACCTCATTAGTGCTGCCTATCAGTGCCGCCTATCAGTGCCCTTCAGTGCTGTCTATCAGTGCCCATCAGTGCTGCCTTATCAACGCACATCAGTGAAGGAGAAAAATTAGCCGTCTGAAAAATTTTATAATAGAAACAAAGAAAAAAATTTTTTTTTTCAAATGTTTTGCAATTTTTTTGTTAATAGCGCAAAAAGAAAAGTGCCCAACTGCGATTAAATACCACCAAAAGAAAGCTCTATTTGTGAGAAAAAAATGCTAAAAATGTCATATGGGTACAATCTTGCAATTGTCAATCAAAGTGCGTCACCGCTGAAAGCTGAAAATTGGCCTGGTAAAGAAGGGGGTATAAGTGCCTGGTAGGCAAGTGGTTAATTGGAACCCAGCACATACTACAGAGCGGGGCGGACTGACAACTCATGGGGCCCCCAGGCAGTAGGGGATCATGGGGCCCCTGTGTTCTTGCCCACACTGAAAGCACACCCAAATAAGCCTATAAAAGGTACCAGGGGCATTTCATGGGGCCCCCTACTGACCCCGGGCCCTGGGGCAGTGCCCGAGTGCTTGAATGGTCAGTCCACCCCTGCTACAGAGCATTCTTACCCTCCTGCGAGGAACACCACAAGTCACATGACGGTGACAAACAAAACTACTTGGCTTCACCGTTACCTTGTTTTTCAAATGTTGGATTGCAATCTTTCACACAATATTAATAGAACACACACATCTTTTTTTCCATTGCTTACGATCTGTAAAATATCCTCCTATAAATAATATTTTCCAGTGCAAAAGTTTACTTAAGTGCATTACAGTGAAAATAACAAACCTCAATGTACTATAACAATAATAGAGAATAAACAGTCTGCAATGATACAATACAGAGGGCAAGTACAGCTCATAAACCAGGTTTACGTTTTCACTGAACACCTATTAATCCGAGGACATGGGGTATTTTGCGCAATACTGTACAAATTTAATTTCACAGGATTACATAAACAATGATGACAATTCGCCTCTTTAGATGGCGTTACTAACCTGATATAGTGATGTAAGTGTTGTCCCCAAGAGCCGCAGTAAATGTCATGTCTACAGTTATTTTTGCTGCTTACTATTAATCTTCTGCAACTCACTTAAGCTTTTAAGCAGCGGAAAAAAACACAATACAAAACATACAATAGTTTCCGTAACAATTTAATGGTATTATTTATCTCATCCCTACTAAATACTTAGTTGATGCAAACTAATAGAAAATGACCAGAAAGGATATAGTGAAACAATTATGTAAAACTGCTTATATAGGGTGTGATACGGGGGATGTTTAACTCAGTGGTGGTGAGCATTTTCAGTGAGTTGTGGTAGGCTAAACTGTGGTTAACAACTTGCCAGGCCACTTTTTTTGTAAAAGGAAAAGTAAAGTCCTTACAACAGGTTGCCCATGTAGAGGTGTCAGAGTCACACAGCATGAACAGGAACAGATGATACTAAGCCACCTGGCTCTCTCATCAGCAACGCCACTACTTAGACCTTGAACCTTGGCCTTTGGCTTTGGATTGGTCCCTCAGTCCATCTCTCTCAACTGTCTTGGCCCTCAACCTTTCATTGCAGACCCTCTGTCAGGGCTGGCACTACCACTAGGCAAACTAGGCAGCTGTCTAGGGTTCAGCCACGGCCAGGGCTGCCGATAGGGCATTTTCTCTGGGCCCCATCAGTTCACCAGAGGGGGCGAGGAGCAGAGAGGGACTCATTTTTAATTTTGAACGCAGTTGGCTTAAGCTGTGCTGCATTTTGCAATGTTGATCAGTGGCTGCCAGCTGTGAATGCTTACAGCCTTGCACTAGCGTAGTGATTCTTTCACTGGCTGATCATCCCTTTCTTCACTGAGAAGGGGCGGAAGGCAAGGTTTTAGCTTGGCAGCGGGAGGTGATTCAACAGAGGTGGCCAAAGGCACAGGCAGCAATGGGAACACGGTGCACAGGCAAGCTCACAATTCCTGTTTTCTGAGTCACAGACAGAGTTAAAGCCATAAGCTGTATACAGGCAGACATACAGCACCTTCTGTAAATAAGAACTATCAGGAAGCTGCTCATTGAGTGTGTGTAAATCTGGCAGGCTGACTGTCAGGTGAAAATGATCCTATAGCTGTGCAGTCTCCAGACCTCTTCCACATCACTCATGTGCCCTGCTAGCTATGCTTCCCAAGCTCCTTGCTCCCATCAGTGGACCTGAGACCTGCATGATGAGTGCCACAAGTAGACGAGAAGAAGATCAGTGAACACCTGTTCACTAATCTCCCCTTCCTGTTAGTGACCTGGAAGCAACGTGTAAAACATCACTACTGGGTCTTGCTGTCACTGTCACTAGACAGGATTGGATGAAGATGAAGAAGTATCCAGCCAATGAGGTGCTGCACAATCCGTGCTGACCACACCATCCACTCAGAGCTAACATTAGCAAGGATTGGCTCCATGTGGAAAGGGGGGGGGGGGTGTTGCATGTAGCTGGTCTTGCCTAGGGAGCAAAATAATCTACCATTGGCCTTTCCCTCCAACCACGATACAATAGGGTTCGTTATAGCCACTATAAGTCCACTTGTTAGCCAGGTCACAGGCACTTGCTGCTTCCTGAAGCATGGGTCCAATCTCTGGTCTCTCAGTAGGGGTTCTCCCAACACCCTGGGCTCTCTCACTCCACCAATACTCACAGACTCCCTCAGCCCCTTGGACTCGCCTAGGCACCTCAGCTTTCTCAGTCTCCCAGACCTGCTTAGCTGTCCCAACATCTTCAGTCCTCTGGGTAAGGAATCTCTCCAATGTGCAGTACATTCTCCTGAGTAGACCACCTCTACTCTCTTCAAATAGGAGCACACAACTGTCTCCTGATGGGTCACTCCTTTCTCCTGGTTGGAGCACTGAGCTATGACCAAGCCTCAGTTATAATGAGTGTGTGCAACTGCACACTCACATAGCCTCCAGGTCTCTAATAAGACCTGGACACAGGATTAAAGGCTTTGTCTCACCCAAGACACTTTGAAGCCTTCAAGCTCCAGACCCTGAAAGAGTTACAGCACAGCACAGCCCCTGATCCTCTCTCAGCCCTGTCACACAGTCCCAACAGTGCTGCCTGTTCATGCATAATAGTAAGGGCTCATTCACACCAGCGAGCCGTGCTGATCGCATGACCACTTGAGTGTACTGTTGGACATAGTGTTGATTTTTCATGCAATGTTCTATACACTGCAGCAGCATTGTGATGTGATGATTCAAACTGCAACCCACTGTGCTGAAAAAGTACTGCATGCAGTGCTATGGTGTAAACTGATTTAATAAGAAACAAGGAATTTTGCCTTCTCTGTGTTTTGGGGCTGTGCTGAAAATAGTGGCCACTGTGTAGCCCCATAGCATCTAGTGTGAACAGGCATCAAAAGATCAGTCAACACTGGGGGTTGTGTGATGTATCTACTGCCATGGTGTTTAGTAGCAGCTTGCAGATCTGTCACACAGCCCCACAGGTTTAACTTTTTGTTCATAAAAAGAAATTATCAGTCAGAGCTGTGGGGCTGTGTGATAGAGCTGCTGGTTGATAGTAAGCTTCCATTGCACTAGCAGATACATCACATAGCCCCGCAGCACTGACTGATCATTTAGATTAATGAATGAACAGTGCTAGCAAAAATTAATGCTTGTCTCCAGAATGCTCCTGTTGCCAAAGGTAACCTCTCTCAACCAGCCCTTATTATGTATGTGTGGGGAAGAGGAAGTGAGCTGCCCAGCCATGCTGATCAACCACCTAGGGATGGATTGCAAAAGGACCCACTAATACATGCACTTGGTCCCCTAGGGCAGTGGTCGGCAAGCCGCGGCTCGCGAGCCACATGCGGCTCTTTACACGCTTTAATGCGGCTCTTGTGTGCCGGGCGCCCGCTCCCCTCCCTCCTCTCGGGCGGCAGGGACTCTTCAGCGTGATCCAAAAAAAAACAGCCAGGGCAGCGCGCTCAAATGCAATGATTGGCCAGTCTCGCTGCCACTCACATCCTGATAGCCAGTGATTGGCTGTCAAGATGTGTGTAGGCGGGGCAGCGTGACAAACGTGAGAGGAGCTAGGCTCCTCTCACAGTCCGCCCTGAAGACCGGAACGGCGAGGGAACACGGCGAGAGGAACGCGCGGAGCAAAGGTAAGTGAATTGACACAGGGGGGACTTGGCTTACTACTTGCTACTTACTTACTACTACTATATGAGGGATGAATTAAACTTGAAATGATTCTTCTTCTTTAACACTGATCAAGCACTTTAATGCAACAGAATAGTTTTCAGAGTTATCTAGCCAGGGCTTGATCTAGCCTATCTGATCTGGGAATGCAGTAAAAAAAGTCAGGGGGCATAATGTCAACACTGTATGTAAGTCATTGACAGTATGTCACACAGTGTCATGACCTGGGAAACACTAGTATGTTATAGGTTGTCATGAGATTAGGATGATCAAACAAAACCTGTGCCCCCTTATATCAGATGTTCCTATCAGAGTTCTCCTGTACATTAGAAGTGCTCATCAGAATTCCCTTTTTACATCATGACTACTCATCAGAGTCCCTCTTTACATTAGGTTCCCACCAGAGTTCCCTCTTACATCAGAGTCCCCATCAGAGTGCCTTCCCACACCAGTTGCCCCCATCAGAGCATCCCTTTACATCAGTGTTCCTAATAGAGTCCCCATTACATCAACTGTCTTCATCAGAGTGTCTGCTTACATATGATCACTTATTCCCATCAGAGTGTCCCCTTACATCAGGTGTCCCCATCAGAGTGCCTACTTACATCAGTCCCCCCATCAGAGTCCCCCCTTACATCAACTGTCCTCATCAGAGTGTTTGTTTACATATGATCACTTATGCACATCAGAGTTTCCCCTTAAATCAGGTGTTCTCGTCAGAGTGCCCCCCCCACATCGGGTACCTCCCTGTTAGAGTACCCCCTTATATCAAGTGCAGCCTTACATGGATTATCCCCATCTGAGTACCCCCTTACATCAACTACCTGCATCAGAATGGCTCATGGATCAGTGCTTGCAAACTCAGAAACCTTGGGGGGGGGCAAGTGTAAAATCTGTTTCCAGCAGGTTTGATTATACACTGCTCAAAAAGATTAAAGGAACACTTTTTAATCAAAGTATAGCATCATGTCAATTAAACTCCTGGGATGTTGATCTGGTCAGTTAAGTAGCAGAGTGAGTTGGTAATCAGTTTCAGCTGCTTTGGTTTTTATGAAATTAACAACAGGTGCACTAGATGGGCAACAATGAGATGACCCCAAAAACAGGAATGGTTTTACAGGTGGAGGCCACTGACATTTTTTTCCCTACTCATCTTTTCTGACAGTTTTTCACTAGTTTTGCATTTGGCTAGGGTCAGAGGTTGCACATGCAGTCCAACTCCTCCAGGATGGCACATCAATACGTGCCATTGCCAAAAGCTTCGCTGTGCCTCCCAGTACAGTCTCAAGAACATGGAGGAGATTCCAAGAGACAGGCATTTACTCTAGGAGAGCTGGACAGGCCCGTAGAAGGTCCCTAACTCATTAGCAGGACCGGTATCTGTTCCTTTGTGCAAGGAGGAACAGGATGAGCACTGCCAGAACCCTACAAAATTACCTCTAGCAGGCTACTGGTGTGAATGTCTCTGACCAAACAGTCAGAAACAGACTGCATGAGGGTGGCCATATCAGTATAGATATCCAGCACAATATGTTTCCTCTTTGAGATTTGATGTGTTTTCAAAGTGTTCCTTTAATTTTTTTAAGCAGTGTATTTGCAACCATATAGTGGTTTTGTTCTTTTTATTAGCTAAAACACAGTGAGAGAATCTAAAAAATACAGTACAGGCCAAATGTACAGGTCTTGGCATGTGATTGGCTATGGATATGAAAAAAAGGTGATGTCTTGTTGGCCATGCACACAGAAATCCTAATGTTATGTCTGTAAAATATTGGCACACAAGGAAAATAGACCACATCCAGCTTGGAGTTTCAATCATTTTTAACTAGTTGAATTGAAGCTACATAATCAAACACAGCAGAAACATATGAATGCTTTATCTGGTGTCAAAATAACATTTTTTATTTGCTTTTTGACTTGAACATTATGAATACAATTTTTTGATTTATAAAATGATTCAAATGTAAACAGGGGTTGAAAGTTTTGTTCATTTGTATTACCAACCACAAGATTAATAAAAATGTGTTTTATGATTTTTGTGTGTATAGAAATTTTTAGGTTTTTTGGGTGACATAGTAAATGCAGGACCTGTTAAAACAACCCCAGTGTTTGCTCATATTGCCACCAGATATCAGAAATTTATTTGGACAGTGAAGTCTGACTTGTTTACAAAAGAATAATTATCAATTGCAAAATTAAACAAAGCCAGATGGAGTTCTTGTTCTCCTGAAATGGAAAAATACACACTGTAGTTTGCCACTACTGACTTCTCTTGAAAACACTAAATGCCTGGCTGTTATATTGATCTAAAATGACCAGCTGCATGCTTGATGCTTGTATTGTGTCAAGTATTGAAACCTAAGACAGCCAAGCACATAGCAGTTTTGGCAGAAGGCAAGTAATGGCAGCTAAAATATTTCTTTAATGTAGCTTAGCACAAAGGAAAGCTTGTGGCTTGCTAAATGTTATGTGTTTTGAACCACTGTGGGAGACACTTACCAAACATGATACAAGCAGAATCAGACAATTTATCTAAATTTTGCTTCCTCTCATGTAGTAAAAGGTTTGCAATTGTTTTATATAATATGGGGTGTATTTATAAAAAATTCACTCAGCAACTGACCCAATGATAGTGCACGTACATTTGTGCTGGGCAAATAGGGCAAAAAATGGATGTTATTATGCTATCTCCTGAGCTGGACTATCGTTTTGAAATAGAAAATACTACACTTGGCCACTAGATGGCACCATCTAGTGGTCAATTGAGGGATGCCAGCTTCTGACACTCCTGGAAGTGTCAAATATTGAAATTTTTTTTAGCACTCAAATCTTCAAAGACATGGAATTTGGTGGCATTATTTACTGCTTTCTTAGTAGAGAACTACTCATTAAAATTTTTTTTGTTAAATATTGTCTGAGTCAAATAAAGCGCACCTGTACACAGATTAGTTTTTTGCATACATTTCCACATGAAACAGTAAACAAGCTTTTAAACAAGACATCCCTAACCTTTCTAAGACCATGTATTGTGAAGCCTTTAAGACTTTATAGGGGGGTTTCAGGTTGGGTTCACACTGCTGCGCTGAGGTAACATGTTTGTAACATGTTGGTGCCCTGTTGTTTCATTCATTGTTAGTAGCACTTAGACACACCATCTCAACAGCGCGTTTCAACACTCCACAATGCAAGGAAAATGCACTGTCATGTGTTGTGCTATGCTGCATAAAAAAAAATAGCAAATGCACTTTTTTGTTCAAGTGAATAGGCTACCTTAGTGTTAATGTTACCACACATCAGATGTGTTAGTTGGTTTCTAAAAGTTTACAAGAAAATTTCAAAGATTACAAAGACAGCCAAGTTTCTGCAGCAATAGAAAGCAAAGGGGAAAACAGCTGTGATTTCTGCTCACTTTTTGTGTAATTTCAAGACTGATTTCTCCACAGTGTGTATAGCTAAAGAGGTAAATGAGGGTTTTAAAGTACTTTAACTGCTGCTCAGAACATGTCAACCTGAAGGGCAGGTGGCTGGTATTTCCTCTATGTTCCCTTCCTCGTTTGGCACCAAGTGTGGGTCACACAGGAGGCCTACCCCAGGGTGAGTTCTTCTGGGTACCTGAGACAGGGTCTCTCTCCTATACATGGGGTACCTTTGCTTTAGTGTGGTTTCATCAATGTGCTGGGACAAGGCTGAGGCAGCCATGGGAAAATACTCAATCTTAAGGTAGGCCTTTGACTTTAGAGATGATCAATACACTATGTACACTTGCACAATAACTGTTCTCCAGTTACTCTTGGGTCCCGGTGTAAATGCACATCTTCTCAATGTAGTGCCAAACACTGACCACGGCCACCTGTCCAATGTTTCCCACTAACAATCCTGTCAGCAGCATGGAACCTCACCGTGCACATAGTGCGGGGTTCAACTTGCACTTGACTTTAACTCTTGAACTTCCATACCTCTGTACAGGATGGGAACTTCTGCAGTGCAGTTCCACACAAGTAGCTAAGGGAGACCAAATGCTGTGTAGGGAGTGCTGACAACATCTCCCTTGGGGCTAGAGGCAATTCCTCCTATAACAGATACACATTTTCAGCAGGCTGCTTGCTGACTGTATCTTCCATTGCTCATGGCAACCACATGTAAAATTTGCATTAAGGTGACTCTTAGTTGTTGACTCTTCATACCCCATGTGCTAGTGATGCATACTGTAGACTAAGTGTGAAATAGTGGCAGTTACTTGCAGTGCACCCCTTTTAAAGGACTTCACACCAGGCAGAGGGCAGAAGTTTAAAATTTTACTGAATTAAAGTGCAACATTACAAAAGAGTCCAAAGCAAACAAGACAGTCCAGTAGAGTTTCAATAAAACAGTTAAAACATCCCTAAGTCCTTAGTCCCTACTCCTAACCAGGCTTCGTGCTACCTCGGCATACCTGCGAAGGTGGAGTCTATATAAAGCAAGGTCCAATAGCGTCATTCTCCAGTAGTTGCTGTCTTTGGAGCAAACCCAAGGTTGGATGGTTTTCATGTCTGTCTTTCGGGCTCCTCAATGGCTGTATCCCTTATGGAACACTGCCAGCCGCAAGTCTCTTGAACTCCTACTGAGGAACTGAGGAAAAGGCAAAACTCTTTGACTCAGCCCACTGTCCCTTTTATATCCACAGGAGCAGTAGGTAAAACCCAAAGACCCCACCAAAAGCCAAAGTACAGGGAAAGACATTAACCCCTCCCATTCTGTCTGGGGCAGCACCTATCTATTTTCACCCTGCTTACAAACCTTTATTATCATAGTCTGGTCACAGGTTCACTTTATGGCTATCCATGCATGCATAGATTTCTCTAGCGCAGACTATGAGCTAAACAGCATGGATGGAGGAATCACTACTGCCAGCAATTGTATTCAAGCAGTCATGACTCACTGAACAGTATTACATTACATCGAGTTTATATAGTGCCAAAGGGTTTGCTCAGTGCTGTACAATAGAGGGGGGAACAATACATGAAACAGTACAGCGACTACAAACAGCACACGAGGGGTTAGAGGGCCCTACTCTTTCGAGCTTACAATCTAGGAGGGAGGGGGTACTGGTACAGGAGGAAGTGGCTGTGGGGGATGGAGTGGTAGGAGGAATGAAGGAGAACAGCAGTTAGGTGAGGGTGGGGTAGGCTTCCCTGAAGAGGTGGGTTTTCAGGGAGCGCCTGAAGGTGAGGAGGGAAGGTGACAGTCTGATGGATTGGGGTAGTGAGTTCCAGAGGATGGGGGAGGACCTGGAGAAGTCTTGCAGACGTGCGTGGGAGGAGGAGACCAGGGGGCAAGATAGAAGGAGGTCCTGTGAAGAGCGAAGGGTACGGGTGGGGTGATACCTGGGAATCAGTAGTTTGAATTTGATGCGTTGGGCGATTGCATCTGTCAGAACTCAGTCACTGTTCGGCTGACAATTGTTTACCTGGCTCCTTTAATCATTCAGTCAAAGTGACTGACTGAAATTTGAGCTGCATATGGTAGGTTTACCTACATGAGTACTAACCTATAATACCCCTTCAGTTCCAGTGCTTTGATAGTCCGATTGACAATTATTTTTTCGCGCAACACTGCACCTCAATGAATTTTATATGTTATTTTCTGAGACAGAAAGAGCTTTCTTTTGGTATTTAACAGACACTTTTTGAAAAAAAAAATGTCCTTTCTGTTATAAAACATAACAATAAAAAGGCCAGGACAGTACAAACACCCCCCAAATAACCCTTTTTTGGAAAATAAACACCACAAAGTATTGAACTGGTTACAACATGGAGCTTCGTAATGGTGCACTAGATACAGCACATTAATAAAGTACAAGTCATTCACAGAGGGAAGAGGGGGGGCAAGGGGTTTATGTCTAGGTCACATACAGTGGGAGGATGGAGATGGGGATTATGTGCAGGATAAGGGAGGTAAGGGCATTCATTCAATTACAGGTCATCGAACAAGCGGAGATAATACGCACAGCTCACACTAAAAGAAGTTCATTGTAGGGTTTACATACACTTTAAGGACAGCTTTCACCTTAGAGTGTCCTCAGTTTCTGGAATTAGTATTGGTTTATTTTAATATATACTATTAATTTTATATAAATAGCCTTGGGTAGAAAAAGATGGTTATGTATATCAGGGAACATCTCTTAAAGTGTATGTATAGCCAAAACGTTTTTTTTTAGTTTTAGATAGATTAGAAGAGAGTCGAAACCCCTGACAGGTTATATTTTTTGCTGTCTGTGTACCATTGAGGAATTTTCACTTTCTTTCCCAGAAACATAATAGAATGTTTGAGGAAATCTTCCAAAGAAAGAGGAATTTAGAACAGATGTCCCCATTGGAAGACTGCCCTTTACCTCTTGCTCAGAGGACAACTCTAAAATGTTGTATTTCCACTCAGTAAAAATAGTCACCAGTACAGAGAGGGGGAAACTTCCTAATTGGGAAAAAGACAGCAATACAAATTCCAACCCTTTCCCATTTTAACACAATCTAGAAAAAAGGTTTTGCCTTTACCCTGAAATTACTAACATTATGTTTTGTTAAACAGATATATTCACATATCTCATTAATTTTGCCATGTAATATTTAGTAAGGCTCAGTTTACACCATACAGGTGCAACCAAGCATAGGCACATTTCTGCACATTCCCATGCATTGCGTGTAGTGCAGCTTATTTATTTCAATGGGCTTCCCTATGCATGGGAAAATGTTTAATGTTTCTGCACCTACTTTTCCACCTGGGGATTGTATTTACTTTTGTATGCCTTGCCCGGAGTCCTAGGCGCTGAGCCAATGCCCACTCCACCTGTACAACGTATCTCTGCTGACTCACAGTAGTAGACTGGGGTCCCACTGAGCACCTAGCACAAACTCCATGTGTGCTCTTCATTAACTCTTCCTCTCTGTACCTAGTCACTAGGCTAGTGGCTGCTGTGCTGATCTGCTCCCATTGCTATTGGAGATGAACTGCTCAAGGAGAGAGTGGCCACAGAAATCCCCTCGCTGCTAGAGGACGTCTCACCTGCCCCAGGTACATGTTTTACAACAGTCTGCTTGTTCTAGCTTCTGTTACCCTTGATAACCACTTGCTTGTGCTCTACAATGTGTTAACTCTTGTAGTGCTGTCTTAATACCCCAATATGCTCCACTGACCCAACCTGTAAAATATGTATTGCCGGTTACTTTCATACAACCCCTTAATAACTTCAGACCAGGCATGGTAAGTTTTTAATGCTTAACTGAAATCCCTGGAGCGGTACAGTCAGCAAAAAAGATGGTCTTTCTCTAACCTAGTCCCTAACTCAGGCTTGCCTGCCCCAGTGTACCTGCACAGGTGAAGTCCATAACAAGGAAACTCCATAGTGGTGCATCCCCAGAACTGACATCTTCAGGGCAGACTGCAGGACTCAGCAGTTCCCCTACATGTTCAAGGCTCCAAGACACAGGCCTACGGCAAGGGCTGATAGGCAAGGGTGAGCGAGCCCTGGGATCCAGACTCATGTCCCTTTTATAGTGCTACAGGACCAGTGGGATGGACCCAACAAGCCCACCAACAAAAGACCTGGGAAACGGTAGTACAACATTTACCTCTTTCCCAGCCGGGGCAGCAATCTAGCTAACTAACAGTAGGCAACCTGCCTAAAAATGAGTTTGGGTATGTTAAAGCAGAGCCAAAGTTATAAAAAAAAAGGCAGGCTAATCAGTGAAAGGCATACATTAAGTCAAGGCTAAAGAGAGTTTACAGGAGTCCAGTTTATTGTCCACTGTACATGGTGTACAGCCATCTCTAAGTTGAAGGTCCACCTTAAGGTCGAGCTATCCCTGAAAGTGGCCTCTGCTCTGTCCCGGGACATTAGTGAGCACTGCACAAGTAATAGTAGCTCATGTGCAAGGCGAGTCACCTGTTCTGGGTGCCCAGCATAGCTCAGAAGAACCCACACTGGGATGGAAACATGGAAAAGTAACAGCTACCTACCCCTTACATATTTTTTGTCTAAACCTGCTCCTTCAAGCAAGAACCTTTTAGATCAACCTAGTATTAACACATAGGAGACCCTGTTATGTGGTATCCTTCAGTGTTAGGCAAGGAATTGTGGTTTTCTGAAACTGCTAAGTATTTGTCAATTTTCTATATTTAATGTGAGCTTTGGTGCTTAGATTGTAAACTTGATTTATAGGTCAACCAGTCAGCAGTATGTTCTGTATGAGTGCTATTTACCTTTATATTTCTCTACTCCCCAGTCCCAAAGAACCTGTCGTAGTGTGGAGTCAACCTTAGATTGTACACCCCTTGAGGGTTAGGGACTGATGTGAATGTACAATATATATGTAAAGCGCTGAGTAAATTGAAGGCGCTATATAAGTACCTGTAGTAATAATAATAAGGTTGTGTCCTGACTCCCTGAGCACATCATTGTTAAAGAATAACTAACCTCAAGTACAAAAATCTAATATGTTGTAGCTTGTCTTTAGAGGTGATTGCTGTATAAGTTTTTCAGCAAGTTAAAAAAAAAATATACATGTTGACCTTGTCAGAAATACAAGCACCTTGTCACTTCTTGTGAGGTGAACTGAAAGAAAACTCATCTTTCTTATGTAAATGTCTAATCTCCTCACCCCATTTAATGGACATAATCAAAGGCAGCCATGTTTGAGGTCTCGGCTAGGTGACAGTATTGGCTCTCTCCACAGATACATTGGAGGTGTCTACCCAAGGAAAGAAAGTATGTTATTTTTCGGATTACCAAACACATTACATTTTTGTTTCTGGGTTTAGATGTGCTATTTGGCAGCTGAATTGAGATATACCAAGAGCAATAACTCATAGCAGCCTGAATTCCTTTTTCAGTTACCTTATATTAGTTATCTCATATATATAAGTGGTTGCTATTACCACTGGTTTACCAAAAAAGCCAGACTGTGCACAGTGGAATGTTTAAGGCCCCTTGCACAAGGTCTTTCCAATGGCAGTGCTTCCTTCTTGGCTGTATAGTGCAGATGGTGGGGGCAGGTGCAGTGTCCAGCCCCGCTGCAGGCAGTCAATAATGCAGAAGGCCCTATACGCAAAGGGTCCTATGTGGTGACACCACTTGGTACAGAGTTCAGCCCCACCCAGTAGGCTAAGGCTGGAGGAAGGGGGTTGTACGATGTACCAGGTGGTGCCAGTATACAGGGCTTTCTAAGTTCCAGATCCAGAACACAAAAGACCTGAATCCCAGGCCAATGGGGAATTACATGACTGTTAAAATGAAGCAGTGTGATTTAGGATGGAAGCACACAGAATCTGGCAATGGCAATCATACGATGATAATCTTAACAAACCAGTTTCACAATACCTGAGCAGCAGCACGTCCAGACAAACAGAGCTGATCTGTAAAGCAGCTCACAGCAGGGTCCTGAGAGCTTTCAGCATCTCTGGTAATAATACTGTGCTCATTAGATGTTTGCAGAAGGCACTGGGCAATACCAATTATGCTTGTCATTTCCTCAGGTATTTGCTGTACAAGTACATTGATGATTAGGAAAAAAGGACAGAGTGTCCAGGAGAGAAAAGCAAATTTATAAGTGTTATCTCTGTGAATATTTTAAAACTGAACAGTGTATGCCATACAGGCAAGTATATTTTGAAACTATCTTGTTAAATTCTTATTAACTCCTCAGGTCAAAACAAAACATGACATGTTTTATTTCTAGCCAGAACTTTTTTAGGTTGCACTTAAATGGGCATAGTTAAACTGAATAGTGCCCAAGTTGATCATCCCCTTTCCCCTCTTCTCTGCTTGTCTGCATTCACACTGGGCTATAAGTAAGTGTTCCCGGTTATACTTACATCATCACCTTTGCCAACCACAGTGATCCCCGTTTCTACCCTCAATCATCTATGGAGAATTCTGTGTTCAGGCATGGTTTGCTCTCACACTCAAGTGAACAAATACAGGACCACAAGTGAAACGTGACCAGAACCATCTCTTCCAAGTGGCTCTGGGAACAGTACGCATAACCAATCCCAGGCATGGATCAGAGCACTGATACTACACTGCAACTTAGACCACGCTTAGTAAATCTGCTCCATTTCAAGGATAAGGATTCTATCCTCTGGCTGGCTAGACAACTAATACAGAACCTGTAGGAACCTCTGGAGAAAGCCAAGTTGAGAAAGGCTGCTCCAGACTCTCCATAGAGTGTACTATTCTAATATACACAACTTGTAGATTAGTACTGCTGAAATTCAATTGGGATTCAATGGTACAACAGACAAATCACATTGGTTATTCATGTTTGAACCTTTTTTTAGTTCTGTAGATGGAATATGTATAGACACATGTAATGTAATTGCAGATTGATTAGCCTTCTTCTCTTTTAAGTAAGTTTTGGATTTGTTATAAAAATTATCTTTAAAAAAATGACCATAATTCATTTGAATTAAATTTCTGGAACAAAATAAACACTCTGCCATATCTAAATTACCAAAGGAGACACTGAAACGTCATGTGTCAAAACAGTTGAATTGCCTTTTCTTAACAACTCAGACATATTCTCCCATAGATACTATTATTGTTTTATACAATATACTGTATATTATCGGTTTAGGATTGCGTTTTATTACATTAGTCATACTTAATATGTTCGTTGGTGTAGAATAACTATCTCAATCTCTCATCTTAGCTACCTTGTGAGGTTTGTTCTCATCTCAGGAACATTACATTTGGTCATGATGAATAAAGATATTTACACTGCCTTATATAAATATCTCCATAAGGATAATACATTTCGGAAGAGCCGTGTTTCTTCTTTTATTTGATATCTCAGTTCCTTTGTAGTGGAGTTTGCATTGATGAGAATTAAAAAGAGAGGAGTGCATTAAACAGTGTGACCGTGTACATCGTTCTAATTACAAACAGTTGCGTTTCCAGCAGGGGCGCACTGACCATTTAGAAACTCAGGCACTGCCCGAGGGCCCGGGGTCAGTAGGGGGCCCCATGAGATGCCCCTGGTACCTTTTTCATAGGCTTTTTTGAGTTTGGGCGAGGACACAGGGGCCCCATGATCCCCTATTGCCCGGGGGCCCCATGAGTTGTCAGTCCGCCCCTGGTTTCCAGACAGGCTTACTGGTGCCCCTTGAAGAACTTAGTTAAGAAAAATGGATATCTAAAGTAAGTAGTCTCCTGTAACAAAATATAATAACCCCCTCCCTATTTCTCATATGCTGCAAGTATTAATAAACCCTTTCCACCCTTGAGTTAATAACATTAATATAAAAAGTTACAGTTTTGTCCACATTAAAGCTACGGGTAAAGCAAAGAGAGGAGTGTATGGTCTCCTTTAAATGACCGCCTAAACTAAGCAAATGATTCTCAATGTTCCCTCACATACCTTCCCACTACCACCAGGATGCCCAATCTTATATCATGGACAAAGTCACAACAGCAGTAGCAACCCTAATACTGTATATACAGTACTTTATAACTTGCATTGCTTCAGGTAGGGTGGGGTGGACCTTAAATGTCATGCCCTGTTAGATTTGGTGGTCCCTGCATCATATTTCTGCCTCAGGGGATAGGAACATGTACCTATCCCAATTTTAGAACTTAAGAGAGAATAATAGACACATTCAAGAGACATCGTCCTGCTGCATACAGCATTCCACGGCAAAAAGTGGATATGGTTAAATGACACTAATTATTTGTCAGGGCAGGAGCGATGGAATGGGCAGGCAGGCCTATGGTAAGGTCACGCAGCGACTGACGACAGCCACTACCCACAGACCAGGGTCCCTCAGGGCGCGGAGTCTAAGCCCCAGGCTGCCCTTCACCAGGGCCCCTGATGGTGGGGATGGACTTGACGCAGCCTGAGACCAGGTCGCAGCCCCCAAGTAACCCCAGCTGCGGTAACGACTGCCGCCAATGGCATACAGCTGGTAGGAGCTAGATGGGACAACGTGTAGCGTGGTCAGGCAGGCCGGGTCTATAACAATGGAGCAGACAGTACAAGATGGTAGGCACGAGCCGGGTTCAGCAACGGGAGGTCAGGTAAAGGGTTAAAGCAGAGAATAGTCTTGTCCAAGCCGAGTCGGTTACCAGGAGAGCAATGAGAAAAGAACAAGAGCTTGCTGCAAGGGAACATACAGGACACCAATGCAAAGAGCCATTGCAGACAGTAGGCTTAAATGTGATCAGCCACACCCTTCTGGAGGAGGAGCCGCAGAGGCCTGAAAGCATAAAGACTCCCTCCGTGCTTTGCAGAAACCTAAGATGGATGCCAGCACATGGAGCAACACAAGCTCTGAGGAAAAGTAGGACCTTGACAATATTGTAGTTATAAGTAATTTAATAGTCCGATTAGAAACAACAAATAAACACAACCTAGGAATTATCCTAAATTAAATTCACTCACTGTACACACTGTCTGGCCCTCTGTACACACTGCCCCCCTTCCTATGGACACTGCCCATCTTTTCCCCTGCCTCCACTCCTTTTTTAAAATTCTCCTCGAACCCCTCTTCTAGCACAGACCTTCTTATCTAACTCAAATCCCCCTCCCAGCACAGAAAACTCCCCCCATCCCCCCTTCCAACGCAAATCCTACCTTCCTTCTAGCACATATCTCCCCAACCCCCCATCTAGCACAAATCCTCTCATTTTCCCCCCAATCCCCACTTCCAGCACAAACCATCCCCCCCCCAATCCCTTTCCAGCAAAAATCTTCTTATCTTACACCCCCAAATCACTGCTCTCAGCAAAAATCCTCCTCCCCAACACAAATCCTCTTGTCCTCATCTTAAATCTTTGTCCCCCAATACAATTTGTTCCTCCCTCACTGAAACCTAGAGACCTCAGATACAGCAGTGTTCAATGCTGGAAAATGTCCCTCTTTTGTGGCCCCCTCTTGTTGCATCATGAGACGCGTTGGACAGCTGTGGCTTTGGGAACCCAGTGCAACCAGGAGATGCAGGACTTGTGCCCTGGATGGTCAGCACTAACTTGACCATGCTAGAATTGCTAGGCAAATTAGTAAAGCCAGCATTGGGCTCAGGGACACAGCTCCAATCTGTGGAATGCCAGGATTTTGTTGAAATCCCAGAGAAGCCCTGCAGAATCTGGGACATTTGGGAGGCATGCCCCATGGCAATAAGCAATGTATAAGTACTAATTATAGCATAATAAAATCATTAAATTTGCGCGATGATATTATCACACTATCTAAGCCAATTTAAAATGTACTACAGATTAGTATAAATGAACTTTAAAGGAGGCCTGCTCAACAAAGGATTATGTCATTCATAATTCCCTAATATTTCTAATTATTTCATAAGGAACCATGTATCTGTACAACACTGGTGTTGCACAACCATTCTGTAGATGATCATCTTTTTCTTTTGGTCTTCTAATCAAAATCTCCAAAACAACAGAAGAGATGCATATGTCCTGATTAAACATCTAAGGGTGTGAAGAGCTGACAGAGACTCATTACAGGTGGCATAGCAATCAGAGTAGAGCATTTGTACACCTCAGAAATCTGCTCCAGTATGATTGTTGGTTGGAGAGTCACTGGAAGGGATGGGGCTGTCATGTGGAAGTTGAAGCCAGAGAGAGTGCTAGAGATGAGCATGTGCGTTCATCTGGAGCATGTCAGGGCTGTGCTCACTTTCAGTAGGCTGTACAAGGGCCCGATCTGTGAATCTGATTGCACTGATTGTGAAAAAGGCAAGTGTGAATGGTAATAGTACAGTATTGGAGAACCACTGGGTGCGCTCCCTGGAGATAAAGAATTCATATCTGTGTGCTTCTAGAGTTTCACAATGCCAGTACCCATTTCTAGAGAACCTCTAAGTCAGGTTGAAGTGATGTAAATTAAGCTGGTCACACTCCAGTCAAATTTTGTTTGAACATTTGTACAGAAATTATGCAAAAGAATTCATCAGAGCATCTGAGCTTGCCACCATTGAGCCCTTAAAGCTTCATCCAGAGCTGCAGCTTGAATGGAATCCCAGATGCATTAAACAAGTTTCTTGTGTGCCTGAAACATGTATAATACAAAATGTACATGTTCCAATTAAAAACCACATTCACAGTTAGAATTTTGTTTGTTTATTTATTTTTTCTTCACTTTGGTCGAAAACAATCCAACTTGACCCAACCAACCATTCGAAAATTGAGCGAATGTTCCAATATTCTACTGGTGTATGGCCAGCTTTACTAATGCTCAGGGTATGCCAGACAGACTCAGAGACTTATTCTGTCTCAAGTAGCCTTAATCCACAAGAATATCTGGTACATACTACTATTTGTTCAAATAAAATGTCTGGAGCCAATATAATGTCTTAAAAAGTTGTTAAAACAACAAAATGTAACCAACATGTTTGCCTAATTTACTTGCTATGGAAGAGGAAAATATTCAGTCCACAAATATAGAAAAAACGTGCATGAATTTATTGAGTCTTCCAGTCTGGACATTTACTACAATTGGTGGTTCTGTTACAAACACAAGAATGAAGTGTCCTTTGAAGGCTATGTGTACCTGTGTATTTATGTGCTTTGTTTTCAGAGGCCCTGAAAAAAGTATACTGTTATACAATTTTGATGCAAATACCACCTGTTTTGGCAACATACTGCTTCTCTTGTGTCCAAACATCATGCAGCCATTATACATATTGTCTGGAATCCCTTTGCCTTCACCTACTTTATTTAAAGAACTTTGCTCTTGTGTGCTGTGAAATGTTCTTCCCTGTAGCTGGAGTTGCAGTTCACAGTTGAAAATATGACCTTACAGCTAAAATCAGGCAGACAAAAATTGTATTTAAATATAATTCTTAATAGCCACAAAGGATGTAAGTCCACTTTGTGGGCACCAATTGCCTTTGCAACAGTAGTGGTGTGAACCTCCTGCGCTCCCAAGTGTTTAAACTAAATAAAAATATATATAAATCCCAGGGGAAGCTGCTAACATTAAATCATATACCAGTGATTGTGATAAATAAATATAATAAAGAATGTAGCGCTACACCCAAAATATATATGCACATTTAAATGGAAAATTAATATATATAAAAAAAAAATGTGAAATCACAAAATCTCATAAAAATATATATATAAATGTGACAGTGATATCAATTAATATTAATTAGTGCCCATAAATCATAAAATCAACACAATAAAATAAATAGCTCAAAACATGTGAAAAAACATTTCCATATATATATGTATAAATCACGCATACACATATATATAATATAATAATAATCACACGTGCCTCTTGTGAAGTGAAATAACCATTAAAATGGTACAAACAACAGTGCTCTCAAAGTCCAATAAATATTGCTGGTGACCAAAGAGAAAACAGTGCTTCCAATAACTACTGTTAGTGACCATAGGTAAAACTCGTGCAGATCTCTGAGTGCATATAAATCTGAGAATCCGACCACCATCTGGATAAGCCTCTCACCTCATCCCTTCGACCCTTGCGGATCAAAGAGCAGTTGTGGATCCCCCTCACGGATCCTCCAAGAAAAACTATCACTCCAAAGGTTGTTCTCTCAGAAATAAGTATTCCCACTCTGGCTCTTCTCCAGGAAAGTATTGCAGCATCAATCTCTCAAATGAGACAAAATGAATCCTCCCATAGTGCAGTATATTTTATTTATAACATAGGGACAGATGACATTAAGCATTTGCACTTACGTAGCAGCCAGTCCAAAACCTCATGCTTTCGGATGAGGATATGTATGTATGGGTGTACAGCTGAATACACAGGTGTACCAAGATGGCCGCCACGCCGGAAATACGTCACCATGTCAAGCCGACGCGTTGCGTCACAATGTCATGTGACTTCCTCAGGGCTCTGAACCATACATATCCTCATCCGAAAGCATGAGGTTTTGGACTGGCTGCTACGTAAGTGCAAATGCTTAATGTCATCTGTCCCTATGTTATAAATAAAATATACTGCACTATGGGAGGATTCATTTTGTCTCATTTGAGAGATTGATGCTGCAATACTTTCCTGGAGAAGAGCCAGAGTGGGAATACTTATTTCTGAGAGAACAACCTTTGGAGTGATAGTTTTTCTTGGAGGATCCGTGAGGGGGATCCACAACTGCTCTTTGATCCGCAAGGGTCGAAGGGATGAGGTGAGAGGCTTATCCAGATGGTGGTCGGATTCTCAGATTTATATGCACTCAGAGATCTGCACGAGTTTTACCTATGGTCACTAACAGTAGTTATTGGAAGCACTGTTTTCTCTTTGGTCACCAGCAATATTTATTGGACTTTGAGAGCACTGTTGTTTGTACCATTTTAATGGTTATTTCACTTCACAAGAGGCACGTGTGATTATTATTATATTATATATATGTGTATGCGTGATTTATACATATATATATGGAAATGTTTTTTCACATGTTTTGAGCTATTTATTTTATTGTGTTGATTTTATGATTTATGGGCACTAATTAATATTAATTGATATCACTGTCACATTTATATATATATTTTTATGAGATTTTGTGATTTCACATTTTTTTTTTATATATATTAATTTTCCATTTAAATGTGCATAAATATTTTGGGTGTAGCGCTACATTCTTTATTATATTTAATTGCCTTTGCAAACCCAGTTATTACCTGGAATGAATGAAAGGTCCTCCTTCATTCATAGATAATTTTTTTTTACTTGTGAAAGCTATACTGTAGTACAACTGCTATGAATGGGTGGGGGGATGGAGGGGGTAAGGGTGGGAAGAGACAATACTCTTAATGACTGTATATGACAGATTTTTTCAATTGACTAAACTTAGGCTTTAATAATTATATAACCTTATAAAAATCATCTTTGATTTTTATGCTGAATGGAGTCCTCTTTTAAGGTGCTATAAAAGGCCAAAATGACACTGTTCACGTTTGATAGACATGATTCTTACTTTATATGCAAAATATTCCACGTGAAAATGCTAGACTTATATAACCTAAATGAACAATATGACTATGGAACACGGAAGGCCAAATGAGTTCAATGTACTTATCACTTCTTTCAATCTTTTATGAAAGTGCTTGAATAGGAAATTCTTTCAGATCTCACGTGTATCTGAGAAAAAGCCCACTGTGACTCTGAATGATGAGTACTGTATTTTCGTATCTAGAATAATGACAGATTGAATTCTATTAACAACAAATTATCTCTATAGATAGTTCTAGCATTGGGCTAGTCAAGCTGCACACATATTATACTTCAGTTTATGCATGAACACCTCTTGTAGAAATAAGGGAGGCTGACTGAAGTGACTATTAAAATCCCAGTTAATTTCTTTGCCACATTGGGGTTAACTTCTTTTATCTCATTTCTAAAGTGTGTCAAAATTGGAAATACTCAGTATAGCTGAGATGAAGAGATCTGGAAGCTAGTCTACCCAATAAGCCATGGGTTAGGTTTGGCAGTACTAAGCTTATAAATGAAAACACCAACATTTCAAAATAAATTAAACAGGTCTTAGTATGTGCTTTGACAGGCAAACACACAGGGAGAGAGGCTTTCAATTCCATTAGATGAGTCTAGCATGTTATTGTATACTGTAAGTAGGAGGTTACTATGCTGAGAACCTGACAATTGTTTGGGCCATAATGGCTTTATTTAGAAGCGTTATTACTCTATGGCTTTATTTTCTTTATATACCAACACCTGTTGACTGTGTGTGTGGCTTGTTCTCCTGGTGTTCATATACTGTATTGAACATCGGTCAACTCCATGGTCACCGGAAAATGTTAGGGAAGATGCTGCCATAGATATTATTCTGTTATGTTCTTATTACGGGTGTTAAATCCAAAAATCCTCTATTATTATTTTTTTCTTTAAGTTAAACTGTATGCTTAGTTAAATGGTTACATTTTATTTGGGTAGAATAGAGAAAGTATAGAATCCTATCACGTTTTTACTGTCACTTGGGGCACTATTTGACAGATTTCTTCAAAAACTTGCAACAGGTACAACAGTAAAAAGCAAATAAGGTTCTTGCATTCTCTTTCAATAAAAGCAGTTTAATTTCTGTCTTAGGTGTCCGTTTATGACACAGAGAATAGCTGCGATTCAGAGGATTGCAGCTATTCTCTGGTCATTCACAGTTTATGACACTCAGGAGATCAGCTGAGAACATGTTCAGCCCTTCATTGGAGATCTGTGTTCTCCCTCCAGATTCTCCAGCCCAGAGCTGGAGAATCGGAGGAACCGCAAACTATGCAATGATAATTTACCTCTGCTTAGTAAACTGATCTTTTACAGTAATCTCGAGAGATTATAGTAAAATCAGCCATTTTCCAGCATTTGTAGACCGTTCTCCAGCGTTTGGAGACCGTTCTCCCTTCGTTCGGAGAACTGCTTCATAAAAGGCATTCACAGGAGAACTGTGTTCTCCAAGAATGCCGGAGAACTGAGCAGTGATCTATTACCTCTGGTTCATAAACGGACACCTATGTTGCCATTGAAGACTTTTCCTCACCTCCTGTCTAATAAACCAGGACTATAAGTGAGGGGAAAGCTCAACTTCTTTCCACTACCATCTGGAGCTCTGTATAGCAGAACCCCCTCCCCTTTGATTGCCAAGGACATATTCTAACCATAATAGCTGTACCTTCTCTTGGCTAGTAATTGAGGCCTAAATGCCTCAAGTGAATCAAAAACAAGGTACACTTTGTAAACATTTTGGTGATTTATTTTTGTTTGTGTCTGCTAACATACAGTTAGATATAAGATATAGTTGTGATAGAAATCTGCACTACTATGACATGGCAAACAAAATAAGTAAAACACTTTTTTAATTCTATAGGTCCTACATTTTCAGAAAATACAGTATATTGTTTGGGTTTGACATAGTTTCCAAATGTCTCAGATCCCCTGGGACAGTCCTGGAATTTTGGACACTTTTTCATAGTGTTTGTGCATTGTGATCTGTCCTGCATGATCCAGAACACTTAGCACTTCACAGAGTGGCAGCAGGGTGCAGAGTGCACAAACAAGCTGTGTTTCAGCACCTGGCACTGAAGTGTGACCATCAGGCAGAGGGATCTCTAATCCACCTCTAACTCCAAATGCCTCAAGGTCCAAAATATTGTCTAACCTACGTGATGATGAGAGGAAAGGTGTCACAAGGTTATGCACAGATTGCAAGATCTGATAAAAAAGGGACTGAGCATTCTTCTATTAGAGCAGAGAAAGAGCTCTCCCATCTGGACTACAGTTTTTAGTATAGTCCATGTCCTCAAACTCCAGAGGTGTCCACATCCCTGGGGCCTACTGTCTGATGTATGGGCTATACTCAACACTTTGAAACAGGACCATGTATCGGTCTTGGAGCATATAAAAAAAATGCTTTAAGTAGGGACCTTGATGAGGTATGCACATCTCTATCTCAAAGAAATCTCTGTAAAATGATCAAACATCCAGTTGGCATGGTGCACTGAATGTTTAGAAGCTTGTCAGCAGTCCCAATCTGAGAACCCACATTCATTTCATCCAATTGCAGGTAGATGACGTGGAAAATTGGAGGAAGTGTAACAATGTTAAGATAAAGGAGTTTCCTGAATTGTCTACCTTGACCTACCTTGACTCTGAAGGATAGGGTCATTGCTATATTTAATCATCCAGTGGACAAACTGGAAATATCTCCGATATAGGACCTTAGAAACATGACTCACAGATTCAATTAAACTCCAGAATGTCTTATGTCACATTTTTTTTTCACTAAAGGAAGAGCTGAAAAAGGGTCCTTTACAGTTTGATGATATTGCAACCCATGTCCTACTGGATTTATCCCAATGCACCTTAGGGATAAATGCCATGTTGAAACTGCTACTGACAAAAACTCCAGAACCACGAGCTACTAACAAATGGACAAATGGGGTCTCAGTTCCATGAAATGATCCAAAGAGATAGACAATTATCTTAACTGCACCATTCTAATATGCTCAGTATTCTGATATGGGAAGACTATTGGTGACTTTCAGGTTGAGGTATGAGGGATCCAGAGTGAGACTTTTCACAATGCTGATTATAGAGGGCATTTGTAGTAACCTCAGACCCGGAGTCTATCCTGCAATGTGTAGGTTAACTATAGAGGGTGACTATTCATTAGAGAAAACAAAATCATTTTAAGATCAGGTTGAGTTCAAGGTAATGTATTCCCTGCATGTTGCCCCTCTGCCATAGGAATGTCTAGTGTGAAAAACAGCTCCTGGAGACATGTCCCAGAAGTCTGCATTGCAAGCATCTTTGGTCTGTGTCAGGGTCCCTGAAAATAGGGTACCTTTCAGGTGAGGACTGAAAAAAGTTTTTTGCTTGACGGTGGCCACCTCCTGTTTGATGGAGGCTAGGGATTCCAGTAAATCTCTCACATCTCTCTGCAGAGTGGTCATGGGGGAGGGCGTAATTGACAACAGAGATGGCTTTGCCGCTTTCTATATTTGCAGAAGCAGCACCACTGCCACGTGAGTCTTTGTGTCCCCTTACTCTTGCTTGATAACTTCTTGTAGGATAGTCACAAACGTCACTGTTTTTTTGGCCCTCACTCTGTCCTTCAAGGTCTGTTGTAGAGGCCCAAACCAGTCCCTGGATATAAATTGATCACTGATCACCTGATCTGGATTAGCAATGGCTAAACAGCCAAACCAATCTTTATCTTCCAGATCATTCCATAGCTTTTATATGGCCATCCCAAACTGGTGTATGGTTTCTATTTCTAACTAGCTGTAGATGAAAAACTTCTGGTGAAGCCACAGAGGTGGTTTCTCTATACAGCCTCTCTAAGTGGGTCACTATGGCTGCTGTAGTATCTCTTTCCGTCCCAAGCAGACATAACTCTGCCTGACGTGCCCACCTTTCAAGGATTTGCTAGCTAATTTAGGAAGTTGTTCTTTAAGGATCTAGAACAAACATACAGAACTCTTGGGAAACCTGCTCTTCACCCTCTTCTCCATGCAGCACTTCCGAGACAGAAGAGATCGATTCTAATTGGCCAGTGCCATCACAAAATCAATGTTGTCTATCCCGGAAGCTCTGCACAGAGAAGAGGGAAGAAGAGAGGACAATTTAAATCCTCTGGCCACAGAACCAGCTTTGGGAGTGCTGTCAGCTTATCATCCACAGAGGTACAGCAAGAACTGGGGGGATGTTGAGGGTGTCTGGTGTTAGCGCACTTTGATGTTTTTCTGTAAAGGTGAACTATCCCTTTAAGGCTTAAGACACAAGCACAGACCACTTGGGCATTATAGTATATGTACTGGGAACTGACTACTGAGATTGCACAGTGTGGTAGAGTGAGTAGCCAAGTAAGTATTACATGTTATTACTCTACCTCTATGCTTAATGAACATTTACAGTGAAATTTCAGGATCAATCTAACTAACTAAACTGCTCCCTACCACCTTCTAACACCTATGTTAAGTGTAAAAAAGATGTATATACTTACCTATTTTCAGAACGCTCTGGTCCGGTCATGTGATCAGTTCTCCTCTGTCAGCTAGCAGCTAGCAGCGGCTTTAGGGGAGATGAGCGAGCACTGATAACAAATGGCCCATAGTAAGTCTATGTGTGATGCCACCTTTTATTAGAATGGCATAGGCTCTGTCTATGGCCGGCTTATTGGGAAATTGACATAATCAGTGTAGTTGCTGTATTCTTGTAAGTTAGCTTTCCCTTCTGCAGATAAACTATAGTTTATTACTATTTTTCTTTATAACAGTGAGTGACTCTGCATTGCATATGGGTTTAATAAGTGAGTATTCTGAGGAATTAGATTTAGTTGTCTGAGAATTTTTGTGAATCTGCAAATACTTCTCCTGAGCTATGAAGATAAAAATGGCTCAGAAATCAACAGATTATAAGTACTCTGAAGAGACTAATAAAAAAGCATATTGCAGAAGTGTCTGAGTCATACCAAACTCATAAAAAAGAAAACCTGCATAGTGAAAGTTGTACCATTCTATATCCAATTTTTTCTGCTAGTCATACATTTTAATATGATTGAACTGGATATTTAGAAAATGTTGACCTTATGTAGGAAAGAAAACAATATAGTATATCTGTGAACATCCAGTGCTAAATGTTTTCCATGTATTTGATAGAATAGTCTGGAGATTTTTAATAGAACAGAAAGACCTAGGTCTAATGTGGTAGCCTGGAGGAATTCTTTTTTTTTTTTTAATCAAGAAAATGTTTATTAAGGTGTCACCAAACTTTACAATCAAGCAATAAGGTTACATGGAAATCCGTCAAGATAACTTACAAGCTTAATATGGCTGACTTTTAATATACCAGAGCAGTAATGCATAAATTTGAAAGTCATATCTCAGTTGACAAAAAGGCTTCCCTTGCGGCTCTTGTCCAAGCACCCCTGTGGTGACAGAGGTACAAGGCTCAAGGAAGCACGGGTGCTGATAGCTTGATAGCAGGTGATTGCCACAGTCAGGGATGTACTCAAAGTGAGCCAGGGTCATACACAGTGAGACAGAAACATGGTCAGGAGGCAGGCCGGGGTCAGTACCAGGTTTGCAAGCAGAGCAAGGTCCGGTAGCAAGCCGACGTCAGCACCAAGAGATCAGGCAGAGAATAGTCAGAGGTAAGCTGAGGTCAGCACCAGGAGATCAGGCAGAGGGTAGTCTAAGGCAAGCCGAGGTCAGAATCCAGAATCCACAGAGCAGGATCAGGAGCAAGCCGGGTCAGCAACGGAAGATCGGTCAATACAAACAAGAACATAAGAACATGTGTCACAGGAGGCTGAAGAACATCCAGCGATTAGTACACAGCAGAGTCTCCTTTAAATAGGCAGCTTGGCACCAATGCGAGAAGATGTGCGCGCCGATGCACGATAGCGCATAGAAATGCGCCTACATGTCAGTGCACGTTAGATATTAGCCTGGGCTTGTCTGTGTGTTGGTACACATGCACGAGCATTAGCCGCATGGGAATTAGCATTAGCTGAAGAAGAATACGTGTGAGCTGCAGAAGAATTAGCATTAGCTTCACTAGTTTCCTGACACAGGGGTTCTGGGCGTATGCCCATGGAGTGTAACATAAGTGGAGTATGATGTACTCATTGTAGAATATATAACTGTGATATACGTTGTGAGACATTGAGGGAACATAACCATACAGATTCCAGGGCCTTCTTCCACTGATCTCCTGGTATATCTCCAACATCTCCCCTCCATTTCTCACTAGCTGTGCTAGGAAAGCTCCACAAATATACCACAAAAAGCGAAGCATAACAATTGGAAATAAAGCCCTTTGTAGAGCAGGACTGCTGCATGAGAGCACAAACTGGGGTTGGTGAAATCTCCTGGGATTCCATAGACCGTTGGGCTTTCACCACATGCTGCAGTTGTAAGTAGTAAAAAAGCATGTTGTGGGAGATGCCAAATCTAGACTGTAGTTGTGCAAAGGAGAGTAGTTGTCCCTGTGTAAATATATGTGTCACCACATACATTCGCCATTTAACTGCATGCTGCAGCTTGGCCAGTTCAGGGTATGTATGGTTGTTCCAGATAGGGCTATAATTGGTTTATCCCATGACTTTTTGCAGTTGCTTTGCTTTCACCCATATTTTTTGCAGGAACCTATATATTGGGTATTTCTTGTTAGGTTTAGAAAAAATGGCTCTTCAATCCCTCTGAAAGAGTGTCAGCCCCACTAACAAGCAGCATAATGAATAAGACAGAGTCCCGGACCACGCTTTCATTTGCTGAGTCCTCCAACAGCCCTTCTACCATATGCTGGAGTTGGGATGCAAGGTAGGAAAGTCATGGGTTTGGGAAAGAAAGCCCTCCCCTGTTTTAGGTTTCTATAATTGTTCCAATCTTATTCTAGCACTATCCCCCTTCCAAAATAGGGAATGAAAGATGGAATTAACCACTGTGAAGATTTCCAATGGAATAACTACTGGGAAGTTGTGAAGAAGATATAGCAGTTTGGGCATCAATATAGTTTTAGCTAGATTTGCTCTCCCTGCAACAGAGAGCCATAGTTTGGTCCACAATTTTACTTTATCTCTACACTTTGTAAGCAATGGCAAAATGATAGATCAACAGTATTCTATTGGCCATGGTGAAATCACTATCCCCAGATATTTAAATGAAGTTACCACTGGTACAGAGCAGAATCTGAGGGTTAATTACTGGGTCAAGAGGCAATAAGACAGATTGTCCAATTTATTGTAAACTCTGAGAATTTTCCAAAATCAGATATGGTGGACTTAACAGTTTTCAGGGAAGCCTCAGTATCTCCTAATAATAAGAGCATGTCATCCAGAGGAAGTCTTTAAAGTATACCTTTCTCCCCTTTCACAAAAAATCACAGCTTTGCATTTCTTTCTCAATAAATGTGACTTTGCATGCTGATATGGAATCATCTTACATTCATTCATTAAACAAACATTTTTCCATTTAGTGATTATTACTATTTTTCCACTTCCTGGTTGAGTGAGGCACTGGTGATGTAACCTCGGTCTTGGGCAGTATGTACAGAGCGGAGGCAGTGTGTACAGGAAGAGCGGTAGTATAAAAAGGGAATGGGAGCAGTTATTAATTCATGCCCAATATTTAGCAAAATTTAACCACACTCACATTTGCCGTGGTGCGCTATGCCGGCTGCCATCTCCAAAATGGGTCCCTCATTCTCAAGTCCAAAAGTTGGTAGCTAAGAAAATGGGTAGTGTGTACAGGAGATGAGTACAGAGGGTTTGATAGTAGGCAGCATGTGTAGGAAAGGAGTGATAAAGGTATGATGGTGTGCATTGTGTACAGCAGAGAATATGACAAGATGTGCAGGATATAAGTGCAGAGGGTAGAATAAGCAGGAGAGAAGTGCTGAAGGTTTGACACAGGGAATTATTTACAGAAGTCCAATTTTTGGGGTATGACAGAGAGTCCATGATCTGCCTTTGAGCTGGCTTAAAAGTTGTCATGCTGATCACTTCCAATTCGGTGACACTGTGGTCTCAGACCTACCTTTCTTCCCTCAAAATTTGGAACCTTAGAGAAAAATTCTATCTATTCCTTTGTCAGACAGAGCTATGTGGTGTTGCAGGTTTGTATGACTTTCACAACTGAATAGAGAGAAAAACTAATCCTTTTGTAGGTAAAACAGCTCCTTTCTATGTATTTCTTCTGTGTATTAAGCTGTTTGCCTGGAGTTCAGCTTTATCTGTGTAAAGGATAGGAAGTAGGATTACACATAATACGCAATACTCTAAAGTCAGGATGTTTGTCATGAATTCTGCTGCTCAATGACAAGCCAGTATTTTCTTCCAACTGATCAACCTTGACAAGAAACTGAGCTGTCATCCAGTTGCCCTGTCAAGCTGCTACAAGCCAAGGTTGGAAGAAATTATTTCAAAACATTCAGGGACATAATTGCCATGTACAGTATATTTATGTTATATAACACATATGCAACTGTGCCCACAAAGATTTGTTGTTATGGTGTACCCAAATAAAGGGAATATGATGGGAAAAGAACTGAATACAGTTGAATATTTCTTCATCAACAATATGATAGGATGTGTTTATATCACATCGCGTACATCTAACAAAAGCATTTTCTTTTGGATCTTTTTTGTCTGGAGATTCAGACCATGGCTTCCCCTCCCCCCTCCCCCTTGTGGTGGCCAAGCTTTCCCATGGTCTACTTTTATTTTACTGATATAGGGTCATTTAAAAACTCGATTCAACTTTCAGATTAGATAAACTAAATGTGTTTAACATACATAGAAACAAAAGGTGTGCAAAGTCTTAAAGATTTCTTTAGAAAGGAGCCACACCCTGGAAATTGTAAGTGGAAATACTGGTCTCTGGCCGGCAAGCTGTAAAGAAGAACCTTTGCTCTCTGTGTAGAAGCAGTTGTCCCTCTGCAGAGATCTGACACACCTCCTGCTGATCTTTCTGATGTAGGAGCACTGAACCTTATGGAGATTGATTATAACATGATGGGTGATTTGCTGTCCTAGATTCTGCTCACTAGTAACTGTTGAATCTTGCTGTACCCCCAGATAAGTTTACTAAAGTTTTGAAAGGGCAGGAGTGCCACACCAGCTTGTATAGGCCTTTAAAAAGATTTTATTTTACAACAGCCAATGTGTTTTAGAGGTTCAGCACTTCCCCTTCAGCAGGGTTGAAAATTAGACAAAAGAGAAAACACACAAATCCCTAAAACATCATTATCTGCTGAGTCAGACCGATAGCTTTGCAATCAATAAAGATCATGATTGCTGCTGAATAGGGAGATCTAGCTCTGACTTAACACAGATGTGGGACCTCTGTAGAAAACGTATATCTTCCGTGTGAGATCATCAAAAGAACTTCTGCCTATCACTGCTTATAATAGGGTGTTAGTTCCCTTCAGGGTTTTTGCAACCCTTTTCCAGCCAGTCTGGGGATTAGTTATGAGCTTGGATTTAGTTCAAACCAAAGTTTGGCTGATCCTGGAAGTAAGCTGTCCCATACAAAAATGGGTAGAGATGCTTGTGACATCACTTACCTAATATTGAGATTGATCTAATATGGCTATATAATCTTATTAGGGCAATGATATCATGAACGCTTTTGTGTATGTGCAGCTGCCTGGGGGGTCAATGACTGCAGCTCATTGGCCAGGTAATGACAGTGTACTTTCAAGCCCAGTCAAACATGAAGTAGGTTCAATCCAAACCCAAGCCCAAACCCTAGCTTATCCCTGCTGGAGATACACTATATTGCCAAAAGTATTGTTACACCCCCCCCCAAATCATAGGATTCAGGTGTTCCAATCACCTCCATGACCAGAGGTGTATAAACTCAAGCACCTAGGCATGCAAATTGCTTCTACAAATATTTGTGAAAGAATGGGTCACACTCAGAAGCTCAGTGAATTCAAACATGAGACTGTGATAGATTGCCACCTGTGCAATAAGTGCATCTGTGAAATTTCCTTGCTACTAAATATTCCACGATCAACTGCTAGTGGTATTATAACAAAGTGGAAGCAACTGGGAGCAACAGCAACTCAGCCATGAAGTGGAAGGCCACTTAAATTGACAAAGCGGGGTCAGCTCATGCTTAGCACACAGTGCACAGAAGTTGCTATCTGCAGAATCAAATGCTAAAGATCTCACAAACTTTGTGTAGCCTTCAGATTAGCACAACAAAAGAGAGCTTCATGGAATGGGGTTCTATGGCCAAGCAGCTGCATCCAAGCCTTACATCACCAAGTGCAATGCAAAACGTTGGATGCAGTGGTGTAAAGCACGCCGCCACTGGACTCTAGAGCAGTGGAGATGTGTTCTCTGGAGGGGCAAATCATGCTTCTCTGTCTGGCAATCCGATGAATGTGTCCGGGTTTGGCTGTTGCAATGAGAATGGTACTTGCCTGACTGCATTGCTCTAAGTTTAAAGTTTGGTGGAGGGGGGATTATGGTGTGGAGTTGTATTTTAGGGGTTGGTCTTGTCCTCTTAGTTTCAGTTAAGGGAACTCTTAAGATGTCAGCATACCAAGACATTTTGGACAATTTCATGCTCCCAACTTTGTGGGAACAGTTTGGTGATGGCCCTGTCCTATTCCAACATGACTGCACACCGGTGCACAAAGCTAGGTCCATAAAGACATAGATGAGTGAGTTTGGGGTGGAGGAACTTGACTGGCCTACACAGAGTCCTGACCTCAACCCGATAGAACACCTTTAAAGCGGAGACTGTGAGCCAGGCCTTCTCACCCAACATCAATACCTGACCCCACAAATGCACTTCTGGAAGAATGGTCAAACATTCCCATAGACACACCCCTAAACCTTGTGGACAGCCTTCCCAGAAGAGTTGAAGCTGTTATAGTTGCAAAGGGTGGGCCAACTCAATATTGAACCCTACAGACTAAGATTGAGATTCCATTAAAGTTCGTGTGCATGTAAAGGCAGGCATTCCAATACTTTTGGTAATATACTGTATATTTAGAGAGGTTGGAGCCAGCCAGGGAGTTGGAAAAAGGAGTGGAAAGTTAATCCTGTGGCTTCAGCATCAGGTGAGGACAGGTGGAATGTTTATCTTTTTAATGGGCAACCCTTTAGTATGGTAAAGACCGATTTATCCTCACTGAATTAGCAAAAAGAGAGAGCATTAAGCAATAGGACAATTACAAGCACCTGACAGACAGGTCTGAAGATGAGTGATGGAGAAATTGCACGTTTACTTTCTAGACTCTGTATAATTCTTTCTGCAAGGAAATATATAATGAAATACAATATCCAACTAGACATCCCATAATTGTGTGTGGAGCTGGGATGTAGCTTATTCCTCCTTCAGTCATCAGAAGGGTAGCTTTGGCATAAGGAAGCAAAGCCATAACCCTTCATCAAGGCTACCTGTACACAGAGACACAGTGCAGAGTAAGGCATCAGTAATAGGAAAATGATCGGCTTCAGGTCTTTCCACAGTTCAGATCCATTTTGACATAAGTCCAGTGGTGTATGTCTACTACAAGGAACAATGCATTTTGACTTAGTGCGAAAGGTTAGAAAAAAAAACAATGCACAGTACATGTTTGCAAAACATGACAATTTAGCTGACCAAATGAGTGCAAAGGAGTGCACTAGAGACAACCATTGTAGTTTTCCTATTCCACTACAAGATGTCTGTACTCATTAATGATACGTTTTTGCAGCTTTGGCACTTGGTGGGGCAAGACTGATTGCGTTATACCTTTAGGACCTGTTCACACTGGAACGCACTGAGGGAGACCCTTGTTCCGTGCTGGTTTCCTGCACCATATTCCAATTGCGCTGCCCCTGCGATCTGCAGCTGGTGTCAGTGCAAAGTTAATGACACCCCAAATGCAGGTTGCAAATGAAGTGTGTCTGCCCGTGTAAGCCGTGTACCGGGGTGGGCTCCCCAGGATACAGTGAAGTCACGAAAAAAAGAAAGCAACCCCAACACCAGCTTTTGCCACAACAGAATTTTACTTAGATGTGGCAAGTAAACACAACCACAAATGCTGGGAACATACAATAAATTTACATACACCCAGCCCAAAGGCTGAGACCCTTGCGCTGCACAGCACGGCTCCTCCTGATGGATGAAGGTAGAAAGTGTAGTAATTTACCTACTGGCGGGCACAATTAAGCTGCCACACCTTACCTTATTACCCTAAGAGAGCAGGAATCAGTGTATGGGTGTATGCTATGGCTAGCCTGCGGTGCAGCACAACAGCTTACAATCTTACACAAATCTACAGTATTCCCCAGTCCTTCCAATAATTGGTAACAACACTTGTGGCCTGACACAAACAGAGACCCTAACTAACTAACTATAGGCCTGGACTCAGTCTATAGGCGCCAACACTGAAATGAGGTGCGTTTCAGATCTTACCGACCCGGGTATGCTTTGCATCCGCTGGTGACTCTAAACAGAACAAATGTTTCTCCAACAAGCTCGCAATATTGCAGTGTATGCTGAGTTGTTCCTCTGCTCTCATCAGCATTACTGGCAGCAATCTTCCTTTCTCTGAACAGGATCAGGGTCTTGGACACGATCAGCTTCACTTAGCTGCAGCTCTGGTTACCGAGGGAAGCTCCCACACCTGGATGTCATCGGATTCTCAGCTCACACGGCCCCTTCATTCAGCACCGTTCAAAACATGGCTGCAGTCTCCTCTTCCTGTTCACTCCAGCTCTGTGTGAAAACTCCACCTCTTCATGAATATACAAATATCTATGCAGTCTGAGGCTGTTAGAAAAACAGTGACATCTTGTGGCTAAACCGCAGAATGTCAGTCAAAACATGAATTTACTTCCACACAATCAGTGTTCAAACAATGAGAGCTGTTTCCCCATCTCACACCCGCATCAGATCGCACAGGATTGTATAGCACAAACGTACTATGCGATATAGTTGCAGTGCTTTTCCAAAAGTAGTGCATGCACTATTTTTGGTGCGGTGTGGTATTGTGAGATTTCAAAATGAATGGGCTGAAATTGCACTGCACAGAACTGCACAGGAATGAAGCTGTCACACATGAATCTAGTGTTTCCTAATCATTTCTTATACTCATGTAATATAATGAAAACACATGTAGTGGTAGATTTGGGGTGGGTGGTCAGAAAGCGTGAGAATTGTGGTGCTGTTTTACGTGAGAGAACTTTCCAGATTGCTGCAGCACTGGGTATTGTAACCCTTGCTGTAACACTTACCACTTAAATAAAGATTTTAAAAAATCTAATTTATTGCTGCACATATAGCCTGCTTGCATTGCAGTAATTAATCATAAGAGTTCTCTTTAAAAATTTGCGTTAAAAAAAATCTTTTTTTGGCTTTTTTGCTATTGCAGGAGAAATAAAACATTTATTTTTCTAAAATTTCAGAGGTAGAACACACAGCAGGGGTTTTGCATCTTTAAGAAAGCTAGTAGGATTATAGAAGGATGTAATTAATTCTGAATTTTAAACTAATCACAATAAAATTTGACTGAAAATTCTCTGTTCCATTTTACGCAATAAAAAAGCACATACTATTGCCTAACACCCTTTAAGAAGAGTGGGAAAAAAGCTATAATGGTTTTATACTAATAGAACAGCAGCACAGGGGAAAGGGATTTACGGAGTTTATAATTGAAATCTGAGCTAAAAAGAAATTGTCAAAAATAACACCGTGCTGTAATACTGCTTACAGGATGTTAAATGGACACAAGATTGCAGCGTCTTGCAGCCCAATTGTGTAGACCATGTTGCAAAGCTTTGTGGGATTCATAGGCTGACTGCAGGACTTTGCTGTTTGACAGCAGGCTAACAAACTACTTTTCCCAGAGGAGCTGGCATGATGGTGGAGGCAGATAAACACAGAAGCCCGGGAACTTGGGTCACGAAGTGCGGGGGTGAGAGCTGAAGAACAGGTGTGGAGGAAAAGGTTGTGTGGGACACCGGAGGACCGGGCCAGACTAGGCCACAGAGAGAGAGAAGGGAGAAGGAGAAGCTGCTGACCGCTGACACCACTGACGAGTCTGGTGAGCTGTCCAGAGTGCTGCTGTTCAGAGTGATCTCTGAAGGAGGAACTGCTGGAACACTGGGGGCTGTCATCTACAGAGAGACCATCAGCTACCTCAGACCTCTAAATTTCCACACGCCCGCTCGCATTGAGAGAGTGGAAATAAGGTGGGGGCGAGTAGTGCTTGGACTAGAGGTAAGTGGGAGGGGTAGCGGTGGAGACAATTACAAGGACCGATCACCTGTATGGCTTTCAATGAAGCAGCTGAAAGAGGAAGGGAAAGAAGGAAAAGCGGCTTCCAGCTGCTTCATTGAAAGACATACAGGAGACCGCTGCTTGTCACTGCCCCCACTGTTGCACCAAACATCCCCAATCATTCTTTCGTGCACCCCCCCCGCTGTGTGGTCCTCAGTGCCCAGACCCTCCCCCCATCCTCTGCACCAATAGGAGAAGAGGGGAGAGAGGCTGAATCTGCTCTGCCTCCCCCTGTGCCCACCCACACTTCAGTCTGTGTAACTTTTTTTGGGCAGGAAATTGTACACAGAGCAGCCGACAGCTCTAATGCTTCTGATTGAGCATGTGAATCTGACCTCCCTTCCTTCCAGCCACCCCTTCTTTCCTTCCTTCCACCCCTCCCTTCCACCCAACTCCCTTCCTTCCACCCACCCACCCCTCCCTTCCTTCCACCCCTCCATTCCACACCCTTGCTTCCTTTCTTCCACCCACCCCTCCATTACACCCCTCCCTTCCTTCCTTCCTTCCACCCACCCCTTCCTATCACCCCTCCCTCCATTCTTTCCACCCCTCTCTCCCTTCTTTCCATTCCTCCCTCCCTCCCTTCCGTCCACCCACCTCACCCTCCCTTCCACCCCTCCCTCCCTTCCTTCCTTCCACCCCTCCCTTCCATCACTTCATTTCTTCCACCCCTCCCTTCCACCCCTTCCTTCCTTCATTCCACCCATCCCTCCGTTCCTTCCATCCACCCCTCCCTCCCTTCCTCCACCCCTCCCTCTCTTCCTTCCACCCCTCCCCCCCTTTCTCCCTTCCTTTCACCCCTCCCTCCCTTTCTTCCACCCCTCCCTTTCTTCCTTCCTTCCACCCCTCCCTCCCTTCCTTCCTTCCTTCCTTCCACCCCTCCCTCCCTCCCTTCCTTCCTTCCTTCCTTCATTCCTTCCTTCCTTCCTCCCTTCCTTCCTTCCTTCCTTCCTTCCTTCCTCATAAAACATTTAACAGTGCCATCTCATGAGATAATTTACAAGGGCGTGTTTAGGGGCAGGATTAAGGGCAGGGTAGGGTAAGGGTTGGGTGGGGCAACTGTTGGCGAGTAATTCTTATGTCCTGGCTAGTAGCTCAGGACTTGAAATTTTGAGCCCTGAGTTACCTGACTGGTGCCTCAGATCGGGTGAGAGAGTTCCATTCTTAAGCCATACAGGTTGCCAATGAGATTATTCAAGTGTGCTGCTTTCTGCCTAGTTTAACTGACACTATTCAGAACTTACACATGTTAAGGTCTAGTTCACCTGGCCTACCAGTTACTACAATTTCGGTAAAATCCAATCACAAAAGCTCACTGCCATGTCTTGCCCTCCGCAAGTTAAGCCACATCATTACTTCCATTGCAGTTGGTCCCCAGTCACCAAAGAGCTCCTGTATTGCTGCAGTTTGCCACTTGGGTCACAAGAGGAATTCATTCCTACAGAAAGAGCTTCTACTTATTCTTTAATCCCTGCCTTAATTTACATCTTACTCTGTGTGTGTTGAAGGGGTATCGTCCAGGCTACCTACCACTTAAAGGGGCAGCTTTTCTTTTGTATTCACACCTTATTAACTACCGGGCACTTTTACCCCCTTCCTGCCCAGGCCAATTTTCAGCTCTCAGCACTGTTGCACTTTTATTGACAATTGTGCGGTCATGCAACATTGTACCCATATGAAATTTTTATCATTTTTTTTAGACAAATAGAGCTTTCTTTTGGTGGTATTTGGTAGGGTTCGCTTGCCACCCCCCCCCCCTTTTCCTGACCTGTTGGATAAGGATCAGATTTTGGGGGCCCCATGCAATTTATTTTAAATTATGGCATGGGGGTTCCCTTCAAAATCAATACCAGACATGAAGGGGACCCCTTGCCTTATTTTAATTTTTTTTACATTCAGCTGTCAGATGTTGGAGGAACCCACTGACAGCTGATTACTCAGTACATTACTGCATGTTTTCACTACTAAAATACCGCATGAGTTAATGAAATAACTCATGTGGTATTTTAGTAGCATTTTTTAGTGAATGTCTAATTTTTTTAAAAACGCTGTGCAGTATTCTACCGCATACTTCGATGCGGTAGGATATCGCTTTGTGAATTGTCCCTAGGATCACAAAGCAAAAGTAAAGGGAAAAAAAGTCTGAAAAAGGAAAGCTATTGTGGACATCACATCTATGGACTGACAAGCTAAAAATATTGCATTTTTCTTGGGTTTAGAAATGCTTTTAGGAGGCTGATGAAGTATAGGTTGTAGCCTGACAAATTTCAGCCCAGATAACTGCAGTGACTTTGATAAAGTCAGCTCTGTCTGAAGTAGGTGAAATCCCCTGACTGTAAATACACATTGTTTGACAGTCTTATATAATTCCACCAGCACAGTTAAAGAAGGGTTTTAGAGCCATTTTTTAGCTTCATACCTTTCCAGAAACAGTCTCTTTCATTGTAGAGACTAAATGCTCTCACAAATCTGCCAATTTAATTTTGCATTTAAACTTCAAATAAGGATGAGAGTGTTCATTCTTGGTTAATGTCACCTAAAATAACTTTCAGAGAAAAAAGAAACATAGTTCCTAGAACCATGTTTGTGGAAAAAGGGCTTGAAACTCTCTCACCTATTATGGTATTGTATCTGCCCTATAAAGAAGGGTTTTATAGAACAATCATTTTAAATATGTTGAATATGAGTTTAAAAGGCTTTACTGTAAGCGCTTGCATAATAATATTACATTCTCAAGAAGGATTTGGCAGTTTTATATTTTTTACAGCTTTGAAAAATCATTTAATTAGCATGTCCCCAAATACACTCTTATACAGAAAGAATGAGAGCACTGACATCTGAAATCCAGCTAAGTTTCTTGAACAGTCCATGTTGGAAAAACAAAAGATCCACAATAGAGACTTCTAGGAATTGCTTTCTTTAAACTATTAATGTTAACACGGTCTCTGGTGTACATAATCAAGTCTTGATTGACTATAGCAATTCTGATGAAACCCTCCTTTTTGTTTTCTTTTTGTGAGTTGACACTGGAGCAAAGATTTCATCCAAAACCCTGGTGCAGGGATGGACATCCCTCATATAAAACATTATATTGCCCCATTCATGCCTGGGGAAGGGGGGGGGGTATATAAAATGCTGCTTGGAGAAACTGTGAGCACTAGAGTTGCCACCTTTTTGTCTATAGAAAACAAAACTGAGGAGTTGGAGATACTTACGGTAATGTACTGCTACCGTCTTAGTGGTATTATCTAAAGTGGCTATTGCTCGAAAGGTATAATTAAATCAGTGTGGCTAGTCATAATGAGCATGTGAGCCTGGTAAAACAGAATCCGGTTTTCATTAACATGATGATAAACAACATACTTCTGTCTTAAAATGGAGATAGTTTAAATGCCTTATCTTGAAAATGTGCACATTTTAGTCTTTGATTTATCCTGTTTATACAAACACAAAAGTTTTTAATTTCTGGTACATAGCATAGCAAGTTATTTTATTTTTTTTTAAATATGAAATACAGTTTTCACCCTTTTAATTGTTTGTTGCATTTCAGTGCTGCTGGTCTCCTGTAGCCTCTTTGCAGCCACCACCTGTTTACATGCAAGCAATCCAACAATGACTGCATGGCATTTCTCAGGGCAGTTTCCTGGAGGTGGCAACAGTGGACCATGCCTGCATAAAGTGCATCAACACAGCCACTTGCAGGCTCTATCAGAAACCCATGAGAGATATTAGCTTGTAGGAAATATTGAAATCGACATTTGAAATGGCATTACTATTTAAAAGTCTATATGAGATTTTAGTCATTGGGTTTTCAAATACCTTAAAGGAGAAGTAGGGCCAAAGCTTTTTTGGCCCTTCTTCTCCTGTGGCTCACAGGAGTGCAGTTCATTCTGCACTCCTGTGACCTGCTTTCATCCAATAGAGGGCTAAAGCCTGCTGTCAGCTGATGTCACTCAGCCAGTCCAGGCTGTGGATCGATCCTGACAGACTGGCAGCTGGCTCAGCTTAGTGGAGGGACAGAGCAGAGAGCAGGTGGCTGACACTCACCACTCTCTGCTCAGAGAGTGATCAGTGGTGTTTGATTGCTCCGTTCTCAGTGCAGACCTGGCAGGGGACAGACCATTTTTCCTAGCTTCCTGACACTATATATATATATATATATATATATATATATATATATATATATATATATACAGTTGTGTTCAAAATAATAGCAGTGTGTGGAAAAAAGCGAATAAAGCTCAAAATCCTTCTAATAGCTATTATTTCCATCCACACAAATGCATTGGGAACACTACACATTCTATTCCAAATCAAAACATGAAGAAAAATATATCAAATTTGTGTTGTTCGCCTAACAAAATTGAAGAAAAGTGAATATTTCACTGTTCAAAAAAATAGCAGTGTTTGTATTCTTTTTTACAAACTCAAACATTCACTATATAAACTGAAAAATGTTTGAAGATTTTGCTTTCCTTTGAGTCACTTAATTAATATTTAGTTGTATAAGCACTGTTTCTGAGAACTGCTGTACATCTGTGTTGCATGGAGTCAACCAACTTCTGGCACCTGTGAACAGGTATTCCAGCCCAGGATGATTGGACTACATTCCACAGTTCTTCTCTATTTCTTGGTTTTGCCTCAGAAACTGCATCTTTGATGTCACCCCACAAGTTTTCTATTGGATTAAGATCCGGGGATTGGACTGGCCACTTCATAACATCAATCTTGTTGGTCTGGAACCAAGATGTTGCACGTTTACTGGTGTGTTTGGGGTTGTCGTCTTGTTGGAACACCCATTTCATGGGCATTTCCTCTTCAGCATAAGGCAGCATGACCTCTTCAAGTATTCTGATGTATTCAAACTGATCCATGATCCCTGGTATGCAATAAATAGGCCCAACACCGTAGTATGAGAAACATCCCCATATCATGATGCTTGCGCAACCATGCTTCACTGTCTTCACAGTGTACTGTGGCTTGAATTCAGTGTTTGGGGGTCGTCTGACAAACTGTCTCCGGCCACTAGACCCAAAAAGAACAATCTTACTTTCATCAGTCCACAAAATGTTGCGCCATTTCTCTTTAGGCCAGTCAATGTGCTCTTTGGCAAATTGTAACCTCTTCAGCATGTCTTTTTTTCAACAGTGGGACTTTGCGGGGGCTTCTTGCAGATAGCTTGGCTTCACATAGGCGTCTTCTAATTGTAACAGTACTCACAGGTAACTTTAGACCTTCTTTGATCTTCCTGGAGCTGATTGTTGGCTGAGTCCTTGCCATTTTGGCTATTCTATCCATTCGAATGGTAGTTTTTCGCTTTCTTCCACGTCTTTCAGGTTTTGGTTGCCATTTTAAAGCATTTGTGATCAATTTAGCTGAGCAGCCTATCATTTTCTGCACTTCTTTATATGTTTTCTCCTCTCCAATCAACGTTTTAATCAAGGTACGCTGTTCTTCTGAACAATGTCTGGAACGACCCATTTTCCTCAGAATTTCAGAGAGAAATGCACTGTAACCAGCATGTACAACATTTGCTGCCTTCCTTCCTTAAATAAGGGCAATAATTGCCACCTGTTTTTCAAAGAATGAATGACCTCACTAATAGAACTCCACACTGCTATTATTTTGAACATGCCCCTTTCAATTAGTGATTCAATTACACAGAATCAGCAGCATGCATGTCATGACTGTTGGGTCTGTTGGATTTCTATTACACTACTACACCTGCTAGTAAATTATCTGCCATGTAGAAATATCATTTCTACCAAAAACAGTGATTGATCAGGTTAGTGATGTCTGACTGCTATTATTTTGAACACAACTGTATATCAGTAATATGGGTGGAGTGCACAACGATGATCAATCACAGTGCATAGCAATCAGGCCCTCCCAATGGCCATATATAGATAAAAGAAGATTGGATTGCTGCACAATAAAAAACGTTTATTGTTGAAAAATTACCATACAAAAGGGTGATCCAAAAAACGTGCAGCAATCCAATTTTCTTTTCTCTCTCTCTCTCTCTCTATATATATATAGACTAAAGAGAAGTGCAATACAGCGTAGATTTATTCAATGACACTCTGTTACTTAACTGACCAGATCAATATCCCAGGAGTTTAATTGACTTGATGCTTTAATTTTTTTGAACATATCAAAAGAGAAGGTGCTTCTAAGAGCAATACAGTATAGATTTATTCAAAAACAGTTAAAAACACTCACAGAATCATGGTGAACAGCAAGCTCATCAATCCCATGTAATACGTCATGGCAGTCTCCTGTCAAATACTCTTCTGAGCTCTCCTAGACAACCTGGCTCTGGAAGTCAGGCGGCCATCTTGCCGACTACCGTCTACTGCTCTAAACCGCTGGTCGGCTAGGAAAGCTCAGAAGAGTGTTTGACAGAAGACTGCCATGATTAATCACATGGGATTGATGGGTGTGCTGTTCACCATGATTCTGTGAGTGTTTTTAAATAAATCTATACTGTATTGCACGTAGAAGCACCTTCTCTTTTGATATAAATATATATATGCGGTCGGAGCCGCACTGATTTCTAAGGTGGTGCATGCACTAATTTTGGTGCGATTTGCATAGACACCTGTGTCAGATGTCTTGCAAATCACACCTCAAATCAGCAAGTCACCTGACTTTGAAATCTTCACTGTAAGTCGCACAATTTCAAAATCGGCTTTGATGTGACTGTGGTGTTAGGCAATACACAGATTTTTTTCCTTTATGTGATGTGTGGCTCATTGAGGGGCAGGGGCGGACTGACCATTTGGAAACTTGGGCACTGCCCGAGGGCCCGGGGTCAGTAGGGGGCCCCATGAGATGCCCCTGGTACCTTTTTCATAGGCTTTTTTGTTTGGACAAAGACACAGGGGCCCCATGATCCCCTATTCCCGGGGGCCCATAAGTTGTCAGTCCGCCCCTATTGAGGGGTTAACGAGCTCAGCTGAAGTAGGTTGAGCACTCTTAGCTCTATAAAACTCCCTGGCTGCTTAGAGAGGCTGCTCCATCCTGGAACCAAATTTCTGTGCAGGACAGTCTGGGGAGCAAGCAGCCATTTACTTGTATGGTGAGATAAAGGCTGTGTGACTATGGACTCTTACATATTCTGTGTGAAAACCAAGTGTCTGGGCAGCAGTAGGCTGCTTTAGGACAAGTAGTTAGGTTCCTGTGTCTGCAGTTGAACACCCAACATGGCAGGGGTTTACATTCTGTTTTTATTTTATTTTGCTGTTTTGATACCTGTACTTTGTGATCACAGACTTTGTATATAAACCTCAGCTGTTTCACCAAGATCCTGCTGACTTGCTGTGTTTCATCCAGGGGTTTAAGCACAACCCACTACTGAACCAATCTCCCCCCCCCAAATATTTATTATTAACCACTTGCCAACCGTGCTATAGCCGAATGATGGCTACAGCACACTTGTTCAGTCTTGAGAGGGCGTCATATGACGTCCTCCCGGTGGCGTGCACCCAGTGATTTCTGTGATAGCTGTGCCCTATGGATGTATCACAATCACAGGCCAATCACAGCTGCCTTTTACCACGTGATCAGCCGTATCCAATGACACAGCAGATCACCGGTAAATGCAGTTGCTGGTTATCGACTGCACTTTTCTCACGCTGTCACAGCGTGAGGAAGGTACTGCCAATAACCCGCAATTGTCAGAGGATGGATCGGCACCAATCATCAGTGCCCTGATGATCGGTGCCCAGTAATTCCACCCATCTGTGCCCAGCAGTGCTGCCTATTAGTGCCCATCATTATTGCATACCTGGGCCACCTCATCAGTGCTGCCTATCCATGCCCATCAGTGCTGCCTATCTGCGCCCATCAGTGCAGCCTCATCAACGCACATCAGTGAAGGAGAAAAATTACCTGTTTGCAAAATTTTATAATAGAAACAAAGAAAAACTTATTTTTTTCAAAATTTTTTTGCTCTTCTTTTATTTATAGCGCAAAAAAATAAAACACCCAGCGGTGCATAAAATACCACCAAAAGAAAGCTCTATTTGTGTGCAAAAAAATTATAAAAATTTCATATGGATACAGTGTTGCATGATCGCGCAGTTGTCATTGAAAGTGTGACAGCGCTGCAAGCTGAAAATTGGCCTGGGCAGGAAGGGGGTATAAGTGATTAAAAAGAAACCACTTCAATTAAAAAAAGTAATTCTTTTGTTGGTTAGCTTGAACTTTCATTATGTTAAGGTCAAGCCTTCAGTGTTTATGTGCGCCATGTAGAAAAAAAAAAAAAAAAATTTAATTAAATCTGAAGTTTAGGAAATATCAATTTTTATGTTGTTACATTGGTCCAAGTTGGACCATTGTAAGTGTGTATGTGCCATACCTGTGGTATCCCCATGGAAGGTGGAAATCACTGCAGTAGGTATTCTCAAAAGTGTTTTTCTGATTGGACGAAGTGGAAATTAGTGAAGTTATGGCCCTGCTTCTCCTCCTCCAATCAGAGAATGCTTTGCATTCACTTAGAAAATGCAAAGTGTTCCCTGAATGACACCCATGCTGAGCGGGCAACCTCCTGCGTTCATAAAGCAGATCGCTGTAGTAGCAATGATTTCCAGCTTCCATGGGGAACCCATAGGTATGGAGCATACATTTTTACCTTGGTCCAAGCTGCATCAATGTAACTATGTATAAACTGAGAAACCTGACACTCTGTATAGCAATAATCACACACTGGGTATAAATAGCGACTTGTTCAAAACTAGATTGGTGGTGTCCTTTAAAGGATAAGGTCACCTTTCCACAAAAAATAAATGCACTTTTTTTTTGCAGGTAAAAAAATGTGCATTTATTATTTTTCATGTTAGGAGCCTGTAAAGCATTGAAAAATCTTGATTTTGCTTTCTGACCTCATTGACCTAAAAGTATTCGCCTAGTCTGCAACCCCTGTAGTCCTTCTTTAAGTCAGCCATTCTCAATCAGTGTTTTGTGACATGCTAGGGATTATCCAGAGATTGATAGGGTTTCTTAAGCTGAGACTGACTTCCCATTTGTGGGTGTATACGTCATTCTGGGTCCATCACCACTAGGCACACTAGGTACACTAGGCAGAGCCAGCAGCATGATACCAATGAGCTTCTTCCTTTTTTCTTTTTTCTCTAATAACTCAGATTTTATTTTATTTTATTTGCAAGTTTTATACACATAGACAAAGTACATAACACAGATAGAGAGAAACAAAAACACACAGAACATACCAAAATGCAATCAATATGATAAATGAGTTAATAGCAAATTAATGGTCATCAAAAATACAACATTGCATATGGGCCACACTTTTAATAAACTATGCAAAATGGCTATGCCTAAAAGGGCCTGTAACCTAACTCAGTATCGGACTCATATAAGTTAACCAAGGTGACCAAATTGCATCAAACCTCTATGAATTGCTGAGGAAAAAATGTGTGTCTCAAACACTTGTCAAGATCGAAGTCCAATTAAGGGTAAATCTCTTCCCAAGCAATATCCTGTTCTCACTTTGCTCTGGAAGGCAAGTGGAATTTATGAGAGGAGCTCTCTAAAAGAGCTGAGTAGGTGGCAGAAACAAGGCCTTTGGTGGAAGTCACTTGAAGCACTCTATCCAACAGGAAAACCAAATGGGAGAAAAATTAACATGGAAAACATGGCACAGCTGTAAAAAATTAGTACAATTACCTAGGATTAAAAAAAAAATTTCCTAATCAGCTGCTCAAAGGATTTGAGTGAACTCTTCTCATATAATTGTGAAAGAGTATGAACTCTTGCCCATCCATCACCTCTGGAAGCCCTGCAGGATAGATAACTCAGGGAGCTTGTCAGAAATCCCCACCCCAACAGCATCCCAAACCTTGAACATCAGCACACAGTTTGGCATTCTTGAATACACAGAGCACCATGACAACCCCTCCAGGGCATACGGTGGTGAGTGTCCCTTGAATACTCAAGGGATTAAATGGTAGGAAGTGCTAAATGAAGCCTAAAAGTCCCACTATGCAAAATGCTGCAATTAAGCTGCAAGAAAATAATTTGTGGATTCCAAATCTGCTCCAAGCCGCTATTCCCCCAGCCTGCTTTGGGTATTGTAAAAATTCCCAAAAGTTTATTACGAGGAACCTTTTTTTCTTCCAAATTAAATTTCTAAATATGCCCTTAACCACAATAAAATTCTTCAGGGGGATCTAAACTGGGGAAATATGTAAAAAAAAAAAATATAAACCAAATAAAAACAGCGCAAAACAATACCTAAATTAGATACCTTACATGTTATACATAATATAAATCATACAACATATAAAAATATATTAGATTGAAGTGTCCAAAAAAAACTTAACGTGTCCAAAACAACTCAAAAAACGTAAAGTGCTTTCTACTAAACTCCAAAGTGCTCCAAAAAAAAAATATTTATCCTTCTGTGATATGTGCTTCCACCATCCACCAGTGCACCACCAAAATAAATCGCACTCACCAGATGTTGGTGAATAGCAGGCCTTTTAGGACTTTTTGGGATCCTACACCCACTCTATAGCCTCCAGACCTCCATTCCACCATACAGGAGTCGGATGATCCTTCCACTCCCTCCTTGATAAGGACCTCCAAACCCGCTCCACAGTTGTACCAAGGGAAAAGAATTTCATATAGTGTGATATTGCTAATGACCATTTATTTAATAATAATTTTTTTTTCATTCAACCTGGTGGTTGGACGTAAAAACTTTACTGATGTATGGGCAGCTTAAGTCCACATTTAAGCAATATCTGTATACTTATCTGACACTTAGGGCTCGTTCACACTTGACTGTTTTACCAACGCTAGCGTTTGGCAAGCATTGGTCCGGCGTTTGCGGAGCGTTTTTTAACGCTCGGCAAATGCTCCGCAAACGCCGCATGCGCGGTTTAGTGGATGTTGCTAGGCATTTGCCAAGCGTTAAAAACGCCCCACAAACGCCTATAATGAAGTTTAAATGGTGTTACCGCTCCGCAAACGCCCCACAACCGCGCCGCAAATGCCCCGCCTAGCACCATAGACTAGAATAGGAGTCGACCAGAGGCGTCCGTTTTGCCGCGACGCTAACGCTCCCCATAGAACAGCACCATGTGCTGCAATGTGCAGAATTGTCCGAGGTGTTTGGGAAGCAGTAAAACCGCTTCCCAAACGCCTCTCTACCGCCTGCACACAACGCTAGTGTGAACGTAGCCTTATTGTTAATTGTTTAGAAATTTCCAAGGTAGTAATTTTGCCGTACAATATGTAATAAAATATCTTTTGCTAGAATATAAGACATGAAATAACAGCAAAGGTAAAATGGGTTCACCTGATGGAGGCAGGTTCATACATGGTCAGAGTTGAAAAAAGCTAGGTAAGACATAGACCTTCATACTGGATGTCCTGAATAATGCCTCATGTTCTATAAGGACTTGATGACTGTAATTACATTAGAATAGGTAGAAGATTAAATAATTACTTTATGAACTCAAAGCCTACAAGGAGCCGTCCTAAGGTTTCCTATGCAATGCTTTCAAAAGCAATTAATTATAATGATAGTTTCAGAATTCTGCTTGGAAGGTTAAATTGATTAAATGCATGCTGAAAAGCAAGGTTGCCATTAGGAATTGTGGGGCTTGTACATCCTACTTGACAAGGCCCCCCTGGTGACTCTTGACGCATGTTGTGTAGCAAAAAAAAATGAACAATAGACACTGAATTTACCTGACAGCCTCTCTGGTAAGCAGAGAAACACAGCTATGCTTAACCTATCTGTACACATTCTAACACCCAACTAGGAGGGTGCTACATAAAGAAAAGGGGAAAAGGCGCCTCTAAGTGCAGCATTCCAGTAACATTTGTTCAGCTACACTTAAAAACAGTTACAAGATAGCTAAGAGGTATTGGTGCCCATCAACTACAATATGGAGCGAAGCTGGGGTATAGCACCCTGTTACACTGCCTGCAGATTCCTCCAATCCCTGGATGCAACCATCAGTGGATGGAAGAGGAGCTTCATGGTGCTCCGCCTGAACATCACAGGCGGAGAGAGACATGGCACCTAGAAAGGCTATGTGCTTGGAGCTTACTGCTCCTTCTGATGGCCTAACAGTATATTGCAAGTAGCACTATTTATATGTGGCCGCGGGCTGGAGAACTAACATGCCTAGCAAGTCTTGTTTTTTACATAAAGATGGGCTCCAAACTCATTAAAATTACAGCCAAAAAACATTGTCCAATCTACATGGATTAATGTAACATATAAAATAAATAACCACTAGGTGGTTTTGCTCTTATTAAGGGCAATAATAAATACAGCATATAACAAATATAATACGCCTAATGTAGAACAGTATTTGGAAAAGATATAAATAAAAAGAAAATATATAATGTGACAGTAGGCAGGTAAAATCACCTGGTTGCGTCCTGGATGGACGATACATTTTGTCCAAGGTTTAGGCTCTATGTGGATTTGTTCCACTAAGGGGAAGTGCTGAGCCCTTCAGCAGTGAGGTAATGAGCCCAGCTGAAGGTAGTGGGCTCATTAGGGCCTCTATAAAACTTCCCAGCCTGTTTAGGGAGTTGCTCCATCCTGGCACCAGATCTGTGCCTGAGTAGGCTGAGGAGCACCATATGGATCTGTGTGGTGAGACAAAGGCCTGTGCGGCTAGCCTCCAACTGATAGGGACTGGGTGTAGCATAAGGCTGTACCTAGTGGATAGCTAGGGAAGCTATTGTATAGTAAGTGGCCAAGTTGGCAAGGATTTAATTTCATGGTTCTTTGTTTGTTTGATGTTTTCTTGTAAATAGTGTAAATAAACCACACCTTTTTGTTTTTCACCTACTCTGCTGTTTTGCTGTGCCTGTTTTTTTGTGTTGTGGACTCACCCAGGGGGGTCACACACCCACTGCCCAGCAAACCCTGTTACAATATATATACTCAAATATAGAAAACCATAAAATTATATGCACCTGGTAACTCAAACATTTATATGGGACTGTAAATCTATATGTATATACATTGTTTCATAACTTTTTCTTTTATAAAGCTGGTACTCACTGGTATGGTTCCCCCAGGATCACTATGGTTCTTTCTATAAATTGCAAGAAAACCTTAGGGGTCCTCTGTGAATATAGATTATGATAATTGGTAAAAGACAAATATACTGTACATAAGAAAACAAGTGACAGTTAAAATACTTGTATTAATCTGCCTATGGTTATGCTTTGAGGGGTAAATAAGGGAGGATTATACATGGAGATGTTACTAATTAAAATATGGTATGTATCTCTATTTCTTCATTTAAATCTCCCGGGGTGAGGGTCCCCAAGGTGTAAATCCAAAATGTCCCTCATTGGCATAAACGTTTAAAATGTTCTGATGCAGGGAAAGCCTTGGAAATAGATTCAATGACCCAGATGAACAGACCTGAGGTGGATTTTTGGTGCAGTTCTAGAAAGTGTTTGGGGACACTATGTTGGTCATCACCATCCTTAATGAGGTGTCTCTACTCCCCAAAAGCTTTTGTGTGGTCTTGATGGTCCTATCCACATTAAATATGCTGCAAGGCCAGGTGAGGCAGTAGACCACATGTTCTGATGAACAGTTTTGAAATTCTTGAATAGTGTTGGTTTTACCTTTCACTGTGAAATCCTTTTTAACCTTGTCTGACATGGATATGTAAGACATAATTTTTGCTTGCACTTATACATGCCTTAGAAATATAGCTGATTGACCCTGCTGTGCTGTATGTAGTTTACTGGGAGCTATCTTACTTTTGATATTAAAAATAAACCAATGTTTGGAAAATGTTTTCCATCTTATATTATGTATGATATTTTGTTGTAAATCTGATGGGTTGTTTTGGGTTGTTTTTGGTTTGTAATATTTTGTTGCCTGGAATTTTTTTGCTGGTAATATTTGAATGCTTCCTGGACTAAAGGGGATGAGTAGCCTTTTTCCAGGAATTTTTCTATGAGTTTGGCCCCATATAACTGATAATCTTCCTTGCGGGTGCAATTGTTCCGCATCCTACTGGCTTTTTGGGATATAGTATTTTTAATCCATCTTGGATGGTTGTAACTAGTGTAATGAAGAAATGAGTTGCCTGCAGTAGGTTTGACCTAATTGCTTGTATATATGTGGGTGCCATCATGGTGTAATGCAATACACTGTTAGGCCATTAGAAGGAGCAGTAAGCTCCAAACACGTAGCCTCTCTAGGTGCTGTGTCTCTCTCCACCCGTGACGTCACTTCTGCCTGGTGAGTGCGTTCCACGCTGGTTCCAGCAACTTCCAGTTTCTGGCTGCAGCACCTTGAAACTCCTCTTCCATCTACTGGCGGTCGCATCCAGTGATTGGTGGAATCTGCAGGCAGTGGAACATGGTGCTACACACCAGTTTCTCTCCATATTGTGGTTGATGGGCACTGATACCTCTTTTTTTATCTTATAAGTATTTTTAACTGTAGCTGAATATTTGTTACTGGAATACTGAACTTAAAGGCACCTTTTCCCCTTTTCTTTTTCTTCATTGCTGGCAGCAATCAGCCAGAAATAGATCTTTATAGCCGTAATCTGTTGATGCAGAAAGAAGATGGAAAAAGCTGATACAACTCAGCTTATGCAGCTGTATCCCTCCACTTCAGAGAGTCCCCAGCCTCCTTGCAGACAGGATTCACAGCAGGTATGAGATTATTTAAAAAAATAATGACTTTTTACTGCAATACCTTGGTGGGAATTTTGGGGGTGCTTTGAAGATTTTATCCCCAAGCACCCACCTGGCGCTGCCCCTGCAACTCCAACTTCTGTGACTAACTGGGCGCTGTTTTTTAATGGCACTGGGTTGCTCTGGAAAAAATGGCCACTATCCCTACACTATTTTACAACAGTGCTGGGATATTGGGAGCATTGTATGCATGGATGGGATGAGAGGCTGAAAATATACTGGATGTAAAATTCCTGCACCTAGGTAGTGGCGGGTGCCATGTAAGCCTCCCATACAACTGAATAGGTGTACGCAGCCAAGCTTATGAAATGCTGATGTTTCAGTGCGCTGGTGCACTGGAGCATCATCATTTACAAGAGTATAGGTGCGTACAGCTATTCACTTGTATGGGAGGCTGTACATAGCACTAGAGTAGAATTTTATTCCCAGCATATTTTCAGCCTCTCACCATCTTTGTGCATGAGACATCAAGTGGTTAATGAATATCTATTAGGTCTTATAAGGCAGCTACAGACTGAACAGGTTATGGACATGAAAGTTCTAAAATAACGCATCTCTGCCTAGAACCTGCATCATGTATATACTTATTACAAATTTATTTCACATATCATAAACTATACACCTTGCATGATCACATTAAAAGCAGGTAGAGAGGCAGCTTATTGTAAGGCCTAATAGATATTCTTTACATATTTAAGGTACATCTATTATACCTTAAACTCAGGTGAAGCCCCCCAATCCAGGCTTTCTGGACTACAATTTTGAACATTTATTGGATTGGCGACATAGGTGATGGCAAACAAAATTTCTTTCCCCTAGAATAGCTTTTCACTGCATGATTCCAGGCTCAATCTCTTTGGCCAAGAAAGAGATTCTTTGACATTTTCCCACTTCTGCAAGAGTGGTAATCCCCCTGTAGGCAGGTGTGGTTTGTTTTCTCCACTGCAAGTGGTGTTCACAAAGAGTGGTATCTCAGACTAAAGAGGAAGTTCAGAGAAACAATGTTTCTCTAGTTTCCTGGGTCAATGGAGCAGCGTTCCAGTTGGATATGCTGCACCTACTGTGTGTGACCCTCGGTGGCTAACTTGGGTCAATTTAGGTTCCTGCCCCTGGGTTTTGGCATGCTTCTGGCATGTGGCTAGTGTAGGGAGAGAGTCCCCACTTATTAGGAAGGTTACTAGTGGTAAGGAAAGGTTCCTGATTAGGAGGGAAAGATTAGGGACTTGCTATCCTGGAAAAGAGCTTCCCTCTTGGAACTGGACTGGCCAGGCCATGCTTCACCCTCTGAAATAGACACTGTCAGAACCTCTCCTCCTAAACTTCTGACTACATTGAACTGTGAGTTATTTCCCTAGTGTTGTTCTCCTGCCAGGGTGTCTGTAATGTTGGCATTCTGTTTTATACATTATTCAAGTTTTGCTGCACCTCCCCACACCAAAATACTGGAAATCAACAACCATACATTCCCTTGCGGAATTTGTTTAAGAACAAGATGCTACTTGGGACTTCAACACCTGCTAACACAGGAAATCCATAGATCGGAACAATTTAGGAAAGGTGTATGTCGTTGTCAATGTTTCAGCTCTTGATGGTATTCTAAGATTGGATTGTTCAATGATTATCTTGCACTGCTACAGAGCCATGGTGGAGTACCCGCCTCCTCCTTTCTTCTCTCCATTTTCCTTCCTGCACTATCCTTTATCTCTTGTTTCAGTATTTACAGTGCTCTTTATGGCTTCTTGCTAGCTATGCAAACCACTTATCATACCTCAGATTTGCCAAGTTCCCATCCATAGATTGAGGTTTACCAGACCGATATGGTTTTGAAATCTTATCATTTTATATATCCTAATACAAATATATTCCCTCACAACTATCATACTTTTCCGATTCAATAACTGTATTGTATCTAATATTTTTAAAACCTAAAGAAAAAAGAAACCCACATACAGGCTATAGTGTAGTTATGTTAAAAACAACTTACAGTGGAACTCCACTCAATCTGAGCACCACAAACCCAAAATGCTGTTTAATTCATTTTTATGATTCAAAGAAAACTCATCCATCCATGTCTCCAATGATTTTTTGATTAAAAATCACTCACTTTGGAAACACCCCCCAAGCATTTCTGGCCACGGCCATCTTTAGTAGGGGAAAATGACTCTTATAGCAGTTACTTCCTTGAATTCATCTGCCCTTATCTCAGGTATGCAGGCAAGAGCGTGTGCTTATCTGAGAAAACCCCTTCTCACCTCCTGAAGACTCTGGAGTTGTATGACATCATTTGCCTAGGCCTGGAAAGCAGGAAGTAACTAAAATGTAAAAAAAGTTTAGAACAAGTACATATAATATACCTTCCTATCTATTTGACTATTTTTATCCTTATGCTACTAACATTAGTAATGTTGATTGAGAAAGTGAAGTGCCGCTTTAAATTTATTGTATAATGTTAATAAAATGCTCTCACAAACAAGGAAGAAGGGCATGACAAGACAAGTGAGACAGATCAGATGTGAATGGAGAGCTGGTCCTCGGAAAGCCGCACCAAGCTGTACAGAGTGGAGCCACTCTAAAAACCAGGATCGCCAAGCTCATGCAGGGAGATGCTACTGCAGTCAAGAGAATACCACCACCTGGGTGATGACCATGTAGACTAGTGCTAGGAGTGGAATGTGTTTCTGAGGAGGTTTCCTTTCTCCAGCAGATTCAGTGGTACCCTTGACCGTAATTTATAGCCGATGGGAGTTGCTAAGCAACACCATGCTAACCATAATAGTACTAGTTGTGCCTAAAAGATTAATGAAGAGCTAGTTTGGTATCATGATGTGTTAATGGTCTATCAATCTGGCTGCATATCATATGGAAGATCTTCAGTATAAAAGTCAACATTCAGCTGTCACCTCCCTCAAGATATGGGTTTGTTTGTTCTCTATTAAATACACTGCTTCCTTCTTACCTAAATATTATGTCTAAAAGATGTAATGCTCTCCAGGTTAGCCAGATAGGCTGGTTTGTTTTCTATTTTGGGCAGAGGCTGAGTGGCAGCCTGAGATGAGTCACCCTGTGAGTGAGGCAGGAGTTCACCTCAGGACAGGCTAGGGAGGTTCTGAAGGTCAGAACTTCTGGAGCCCTCCCACCTCTCTAGAAATCTGAAAGCTTAATGGAGGAGGGGAAGAGGCTTGGATCTGCATGCTTGAAGGACCTTGGCCAATCCCTTGGTAGGAGGCTGGGTATGGTGATCAAGGCAACCCTTAAGCATCACAGGAGGGTTGGGGGCAGTGTTCGGTGGAAGATGGACTGAGGAAGGCTGGAGTGAGGTGCCTGGAAGGGGGCTCCAGGGAGGGGGAGCCCACGTGCAGGAACTATTCTGGAAGGGAGGATCTCCTGTCATCTCCCTGGGAGGATGGCCTGTGAAGCAGGGAAGGAGTGAGCCCAGCATAAGGCCTTAAGGCAGCCACCAACCCACTAAGCAAACAGCGGAAACAGAGTGAGTACTCCTACACCCCTTGGGCCAGATAAGGGGAGAGGATAGTTAGGTGCAAAATCAAACTAGTCTTCATCCGGGACTGTTCTAAATCTATAGCTCCTGGGTCCCCCTGCCCAGAGCATACCCTCAGGCAGCTGGGTGAAGAGAAGGATTCATCTGTGGTCTGAGGAGGTACACCAAATAGCTTTGGATGCTCTTAGAGGAGAGACTGTTTGTTTTTGTCCACATTTTTGTACATAGTTGCTTTAGGTTGTCCTTAGGGCACTTTAATTTACAATTACTCACACGAAGGCCTAGATTGTCTGGGCTATCCAGCCCTGCAGCCTACTAATTATTTAATTATGTGTGTAAATATGTTCACCACAATATCGCAATCCCACTAGAAGTTGCTCACCGCTGCCAATTCTTTTATTTAAAAAATTCCAGTATATGTCCCATAGTTTGTACATGGTATAACTAATCAATATACGCTTATTGGGATTTTTGTTTACCAAAAATATGTAGCAGAATACATTTTGGCCTAAATTTATGAAGAAAGGTTTTTTTTTATTGGTTATGTATAGCAGAAAATAATAAAAAAAATTTTTTTGTTACAACGCAAAAAGTAAAAAATGCACAGGTGATCAAATACCACCAAAAAGCTATAGTTGAGGGAAAAAAATGACATAAATTTAATTTATGTACATTGTTGCATAACCGCACAATTGTCAAAGTAATGCAGTGCCGTATCGCCAAAAATGGCCTGGTCAGGAAGGGGAGTAAATCTTCTGGAGGTCAAGTGGTTAAAGTATGCACTTATGCTTGGTCAAAGTGCAGGTTTCATTTGAAGGAAACCATTGAGACACCATTATGAAATGTCATGGGCTAAGTATAGTGCTACCTTGACACTGTGCATTTTAACATGTCACGCTGCTTGACCGTGTAAACAATATAATTTCCTGACAGAAAACTGGAGGGCAAAGATCCTCCCTGTTGCTAAGTATGTGTGTGGGGGGTACATACGAGGCTTTCCATGCAGCCTACAGTGAACATTTAGCTGTATATTGGTGTGCAGAGGCAACACATGAAGGGTTAAACAAGCAACCGATCCCTGTAGAAATCTAACTGGAGAGAAAAATGTTTTATTACATTAATTACCTGCAGAGATTCTGAACAGCTGCTTTGTGTAGGCAAACACTGGCATATGGGCCTAGCACCGCTTGCCACGAGAGAAGCTGTATTTCTGTAATGTTGTTTTTCTCCCAAGTGTGATGTATTTATTTTGCTCTGTGCTGAGGCTACGTAAATTCAAAGACGTTCTTTTATATAAATGGTTTCAATTGGCGAATAAAACACACAATCACGCCGATTAAATCTTTGACAACATTTATGCTTTAAATGGGTATAGCATGACGTTTGCAATTACAGCATTTTACAAAGCCAGCTTATAACTGTGGTGTAGGATATATTTAGGAAAAAAGACAAGATGTTGTTTTCTAAGCAATGTGGTTGAAAATGCACCTTTGACGTGAAGTGTCTGGGTGATACCTTGACAGCCCTATAACGATGCCCACAGAAGGGCTTATTGGATGCCCTTCCTGTAATATTCTGTAATGAGCAAAACGTTATGGAAGCCCTTCCAATAAACTTATCCGATTTGATTGCTTTCAGTCTGTTACAGATGAAAATGTTTTGAGTTTGGCTATGTGTTCTGTTCTGTGGACTACAGAATGCCTTTCTTATAAAGATGAGAGTGTCCTAACATGCTTCCTGTCCTTGGGTGACAACCCTGCTCCTCCGTAGATGCAGTATGTTGAGTGAACACCATTTGAGCAATAAGATTTCTTGCCACTGGCATGGTTTTAAGTGACCATGGAACTCTGGAGCAGGAGTTCCCTGTAACATCTCATATTGGGACTAAATGGGCATAGAATGAAGCAGGAACACTGTCAGTTTGCAATTATGTCAGTTTGAAATTATGTTATTTTACAAAGCCAGCTGAAGAGTGCAGTATAGGAAATAATTAGAAAAAAAAAATTATATAAAATTTTTTTTTTTCTGTTTAAGGATGGGGGCAGGTAGGTGGTAGAAAAGCTCCTCTTGCAGACATTCCTTCCTGAGCATCAGGCATGCCTAGTGTCCTCAACATCAGGCTACTGTAGGTTCCAAATTGCATGGAGCAGTGAGTGTGCAGCTCTCCTGCTAATTGCATGCCTATGAGAGGCGTTATCCCCCCCCAAAAAAAATTGGGGTCCCACACTAAAGTAATCATGCCCAGTGCTTTCAGGTACTGGGCTTCCTGGTACCCCAATGTCCAGGAGGGCGTGTCAAAGGGAGAGTAGGTGCCCCCTCTTTCTTGGTGAATTGGAATAAGTCCAAATATGAGCAATAGTGGTGTGAACCTCCTGCGCTCACAAGTGTTCAACACTAACTGCAGTGTCCAGCAGTTCAAAAAACCCCATGCTTTCGGATGGGGGAATGAATGTATGGGTGTACAACAGGGTGTACAGGTGTACCAAGATGGCCGCTACGCCAGAAATGCGTCAATGCGTCAGGCCGACGCGTTGCGTCACAATATCATGTGACTTCCTCAAGGCTGATATTGTGATATTGTGACGCAACGCGTCGGCCTGACGTAGTGACGCATTTCTGGCGTAGCGGCCATCTTGGTACACCTGTACACCCTGTTGTACACTCATACATTTGTTCCCCCATCCGAAAGCATGGGGTTTTTTTAACTGCTGGACACTGCTACTTGTTAGTGAGTTAATGAACTTTATGATTGTCCCTACTCTATTATTAAATTTATTACACTATGGGAGGATCTATTTTTTGTCTTATTTGAGAGACTGGTGCTACATTTGATTTTGCCTGGAGAGGAGCCATGAGTGGAGTATTGATCCATGAGGTATTTGGGTGCGATAAGGAGTGACCGTTTGGAGTGATTGCAGGTTTGGAGGATCCGTGGGAAGGATCCATTAAAGCGCTGTGACCCGCAAGGCTCGAAGTGGTGAGGTGAGAGGCTTATCCAGACGGTGGTCGGATTATCATATCCACTTGCACACAAATACCTGCATGATTGAGTGTCATCAAAATATTACCACCAGCATTGTTTGGACTGTAAAGAGCACTGATTAAGTTTTCCACGTTGTGGTTTTACTACACTTGATGCACATGTGCTTTTATATTATTTACACTGAATTGATTTGTATAGAAAGATATATATGTTCTCACGTTTTAGGCTATTATTATTAAGTTTATTGGTTATGACCAATCTGCACGAATTGTTTTGAATTATTATCACCATCACATGTTTGTGTTCACATATAATTGCCTTTGCATGAAAATCACTGGATTAATAGTTGATTTGTTATTGTCACTTACTGATATATTTGTTTGATATATTCATATTCACTAATTTATCGTGTGAGTAGCGCTACATTTTTATTTTTACAAATATGAGCAATGATGTCATTTGACACTTTAAACTATGCTCGGTGTGGTTTTACATTTGAAGGTATCTGGAAAGGTAAATTATCCTTTAAAATAAGAATAAAGGGGTTTTCCCTAATATTCCCAAAAATTAGTGTAGCGCTCTTACCCTAAAATAATCCTCCGAAAAAAAAAAATATAATAAATATATATAGACCAACCTAAATAGACAAAACGTGCATCAAGTGATCAAACAAACAAGTGACCTATCGTCACCCTCGTGCCCTAAAACCGGTGTATTGACTTTATACCATATAAACACATAATAGGTGGCAATAATTCATATATATACTTTAAACATAAACCAAAAAGACCCCTATATCAGGGGATATGCTGAATGTGACAAGTGGCAAAATGTGCTCACACAGAAAATCACTTAAAACTCCAAACAAATATAATTGTCTATCAACAAGTGCTTCAAACAACACAAAACACATGCAATGTGTCAGTAGTGATGGTATCGGTGAAAGTGTCAGCACACTTTAATCCTCAATGGCTAGATTGCCTCCTCACCTCACTTAGGCAAACCAACGGGCCACTTCACATTCAGGATCACCACTGGATCCTACTCCAATCCTGGCAGGTGATTGTTTGTTTGACCTGTAGTTCCTGTCCTGACTATTCCATAGGATATTCCAGGCCTCTCAGGAAGGATATGTCTGTCAAATACATCTCTCACCACATATGGTAAGAGAAAAAAGATCCTCCATAGTGTAGTATTATAAGTATTCTCCTTTATTCAAAGTAATATAAAATGCCCACTCACTTTTTGGCTAGAGAAAACAGCCAGATCCTCATGCTTGGGTGTACTGCATTGGTAGGGGATTATCTGGGTGTACCAAAATGGCGTCCGACGCCGGAAGTGTGTCACCGCGCACCAGAAGCTGCGTCACGGCGTACCTACAAGTTTTGTCACCGAACCTCGTGACTTCTTCAGGGTATCCAGCATCCCTATTATTCATTTACCCAGATGCACAGTGAACTGGATAGGGGTCTGACATACCCTTAAATCAATTTACTAGGGAGGGCGCAAGCACCTACTAGATCCCCATGAGGAGGAAGGTAGGTGGTACATAAGCCCTGCTTGCCAGGAGTTCAGATTAGGGATGCAATAGAGCCTAATGCCTCTCAGCATTGGGCCAAATGCTTTTTTACTGGGGAATTCCTTTTAAAGCTTGCCCCGATACTGAAATGCATGCTGGCGCTACATCTAGTTCAAAAACAAACGGTGCCAATCTTGTGAGAAAAGAATGAAACCAGTTAGGTCCTCGGAATAACCACTGTATTGTTACCAATGTTTAACATCTAATCCCAATCCGTAAAGGATTGAGTATAATGCCATTACATCCCACATTAACAATTTTTGATCCAAATGTCAAGAATATCTCTCTACTGAATTAAATGTTTGGTAACTCTTAGAGAGCCTGTGAACTGGGGTTGTAACACTGTCTAACAGGGCTCATAATGCTTCCTTCAGAGAGTCTGTAGTAGTAATTATGGGTCCAGCTATTACGGTATACAATATGTTCACCACTTATGTACTTTAGACAAATTATGTAATATTTGAGTACGGCTAGATTCACATCTGTGTGGCTCTGGGAGCCCAGTTTGCCTGACATGGCAGCCCATTCATATGAATGGGTTGCCTTGCCTCCTGAAATGCAGGGAAAAGGCAATTTAGAAATGACAGCGGTCATGGGAACTGCAAGTGAAGTGCAGTTCCTAGCACAGGAGCTATTTCCAGTGATTGCAGGATTACATTAGCATTAATGGCACATGCACCCAGGACCTGTTTTCTTCTGTGCAGGTGGTTGCGCCTGCAGGAACAGGTGCGTTCCCACAGTGGTAATCACCCGCACAGATGTGAATCTAGCCTAAAGTGATACTAGGGTACAAATTTGCAACAAAGTTGTTCAACGTGTCTGTAAAGATTTGTAAGTTATACCCAGTAGTAGCTGGTCAGATCCATCTGGGTTTGTTCTGCAATGCTAAAGATATTTCCCCCATTTAAGCAATTTCATCTATTCTAATGAATATTTTGAACATGGGACCATTTATAGCCACACAATTAGATCAATCCAATCACCATGGAATGTGTAAAGGCAGATGTTTGTCCAAAAACATGAAAGGAAGTGTGAACATTTGTGAAACAGCTAGGTTCTAATTACATAATCCAATGGTGCCATAATGATAATGACATGTATGAAATGTTTGATTTACATGACTGGAAGCATGTTGTCAAATTGCCAGGGTACAAATATTAAAACAAAATGATATGTAGGTGAAATGTTGATGTTCCCCACCTCTATTTATGGTTGTTACAGTTTTTTCACTACTTGATGATGAGAAAATGTAGTCTCCACCCCAACCAACCACTTGTTGAGTTGAACCATCTCCCCTTACAGCCAGCTAAGCACAATCCTGTAGTGCTTGATGATAGAAAAAACAAATCCACCATCCACCTCTAACAGTCAGCCTAGTACACTCCTATATTTGATGTTAGAAAAAAGTCGTCCACCAAAGTTTTACAGCCAGACAAGCACACTCCTTTATAGCATGATGTTAGAAATAAAAAATCTCCTCCACCTCCCTTTATAGATAACCAAATACATTCCTTGATGCCCAAAGTATACAAATACAGGGAAAATTAAAACAAACACATTTACAGCATGATGTAGATTTATATAATGTGGAAACCTGACAACCTCTAGAAACATTTTGTTGCATTATACTCACAAATTTAGTTATCCCACTAAAATAGTTTTTTTTTTTTTGGCTTATTCATATGCTGGTAGGACCATTAAATTTCTTATAGTCACTGTTAAGTGTGATGCCTCCTATCCCCTCACTTCTTTATTGGCTCTAAAGTATGATGGTATCTTCATGGCGAACAGGGAGACAGGGAGAGGTACAACACTGACTGTGAGAGATATAGTCAGTCCAGTGAGCTCCAGTTGTGTGGACGAAAATGCCTGGTTGAGGTCAGAGGAGAATGGGCAGACTGGTTGCTGTGACATTCAGATGGTATGATCAGAATTTGGCTTAAACAGGAAAGCATGGATCCATCCTGCCTCGTATCAATGGTTCAGGCTGGTGGTGTAATGGTGTGGGGGATATTTTCTTGGCACTAGCAAGGTGTACCTAATAATAAAGTGGCAGGTGAGTGTAGATCAGGGTTTTCAACCAGGGTTACATGGAACATTAGGTTTCCTGCAGAGGTTGCAAGGGGCTCCTTGAGCAATCAGCAATTTCTGCCTCTCAGATAAGCTCCCACTGATGCTATTGATCTTTTTAGATATCCATAAGAGAGTACTGCTTTCATCACAAGGTTGGAAGTACTCAGTTGTTTAATATATATGTGGTGGGGATACTTTATTTTTAGAGATATGTTCCCACTAACACCATTGATATTTTTGGCTATTTGTAAGGGGAGAATTCTTCCCACTGATCATCACACTAATGTATCATTAGTTGTAGATAAATGTAAATTTTAGAAGGGTTTTCCTGAGACTGGAAAAATATTTTCAAGGGTTCCTCTGTGTTGAAAATTTTAAGAAAGGCTGCTTGAATGTGTAACTAAAGCCAACTCTTTCTTTTTCATTTTGGATGGAGTAAGGGAGAGTTATTACCCCTGTCAGTTTTCTCAATTTTTTTTTGCCACCTGTGTCACCATTGGAAGATGTCCCCTCTATTACTTTTCTGGGGGACAACCCAACACTTTGGGATTTCTTTTCATTTCACTTTCAATCATAATGGGTAAACAGGACAAATAGAGAGGGTGAACCTCCGTAATGGGGACAGACAGCAGTAAAAACTTAATAGGTGTTCTAATACCTTTCCTGCCTGTTCAAAACTAAAACAGTTTTTACTTACGTTATACTTTAGGTAAACACAAAATATATTCATAAATGTCATATTGAATGAAAATGGTATATACAAATCACATACATGTAAATACCCTTCCTCTGCCATTAAAAAAGGACAACATTTTAGAAGAAGGGGATTTATATATGTGTGATTTTTGATACTATTTTCATTCAATATTTGAAATTTATGTAGCACTACCCCCTTAGGGGTTGCTGTTGAATTTGGGTCCCCCTATAGCCCTGAACAGTCAATCATTTAGCATTTTCCACACAAGCTCTCATCCATAGACAGAAATCAGGCCCTGAGCACTGATTTTGTTATTTATTGAGGGGATTTAACTTGGATAGTGTAAGGGGTGTATAGGATGGCCAAGGGAACCAAAATCTGAGGACAACTTCCGGAATGTATTCACAGCTCCTCTTTTCTGTGCCAGCAACTCCAGTTGTACGACCCCAGACCCTAGATGAACTCCTCTTCACTCAGCAATCTGGAGACTTTTTTCCTGAGCAGTGGATTTGGTTCCTATAAATGGGTAACCATCACTAGCAGAGAACTAATCTGGTTTACCACCAGAGTTCACCTTTCCCTATCCACCCAAGGGGTGCAGGTTTACTCACTCAGATCCATCCTTTCCTGTACTGTTTGCACAGTAATTGCTACTAACAGGCCTATGAGCTGGGCTGCTCCTTCCCTGCCATGCAAGTGGTCCTCTTTCAGGGGGCCAGTGAGTCCTGAGTGTTTCTCCTTTCAACTCCAGGCTCGTAGGCAGCTCCCATCCTGCTAGGCCTCCTGGCAGCCTTCCTCCTCCAGCCTCACATCTTCCTGCTTCTCATGCCTCTCTCACCACCACACTCCTCCTACTGAGCAGGCTGTAACACTTTTAAGGGAGTCCAGCCCCTTGTCAAGCCTTCTGTTGGGGATTGGCTTAGGTCCCTCAAAAGTGCAGCCGACCACTCTTCAGATCCACCTACTGCCTCCAAGGCCCTCCTTCAAAAGCCTCAGAGCAGGGGGAAATTCCAGAGGGGCTGGCCTGCAGAATAGCTTGGTCCTAACTAAAATTTGACCCCTCCTGACTTTCTCACCTGAGCTGCTAACTAGCCATCAGGGTCTAGCTCCCCATAGCTAAACTAGGAGGGCGCTACACTTTTATAAAGATATTTTTTATTGACTTAATTTTAAGTCAGTTTTTGTTACGCCATGTGTGTCCTGTGAAAGCAGTTTCCCTTTGACTAGTATTCAAGTCACCTTTTTTCTTTTGTATTAATACATCTGCTGCAGGGACAGTACTGAGTAAGCGAGTTGGCATATTTCTATAGCTTAAACCATTTTACAAGGGTTCTAATCCTTCACTACTGTATACATCCCACTGGATATTGCATGCGATCAAAATACTGCCTGGTTTCATGAGACAAATACTGCATATTTTGGAAAAATATTGCACACGGTACACAGTATTTTAGAAATGTTTTTAATGAATGCCAAAAAAAATGTTTTCATAACACTTAGCAGGATTTTACTGCCTTTCTTAGAGTCGTATATACAGCTTTGTGAATGGAGCCCACTGTGAATTACAATCTGATTGGACAATTTTCTTAGAATATTAATAATGCTGTAGTTCAAGGACCTACCTGAATAGATATAAATTAATGTATCTGATTTAAATTACTACAAACATTAGATTCTCATTTTATATAGTTATTGGTAAATCGAAGGTAGATTGGAGATAAGTTAAGCAATAACTGTAATATATTTGGCCAGCTTTAGTCTGTTAATCATTACTGGTTCTGTTTATATTTATAAAACTTTTTTTTGAGATTCAGTGACCAATAAAGTGTGAGTCTGTCATTAATTTAGAAATCACCAAGGCTGCTGGATACGGTATATATATATTGTGTAATATTTATGATAATGGTAAGAAATTAGAGAAATCCATAGTGGGTTTTTTTTTTTTTTAAAATAAAGATAAGATATGGCTTTGTCTTTTTTTCGTTTCATTTTTTAAATTGGTTGATTGTCTTATCTTTAATCCCCAGGACTACTGTACATTCTCCACTTCATTCCTACAGTATGTTTTTTCACTGATGTGTTTATTGGTGTTTATCTAGGGTAATGGTCCCCAAACTCAGGCCTGCTGGCTACTTGCGGTTCACTGGTCACCATAAACTGGCACTGGCACTATATGCAGGGTTTTCTCATTGCAAGTCAGAGGCACTGACTGCAGAGTGGCAGTGGGTGTTGGGTGCTGGAATACTCTGGCAATCTAATAAAGACACTATCATGCAGAGTGATCTCCTGTCCTATGGTACCTGTATAGTCCTGGCTGTAATCTCACTATGATTAGCAGTGTGTAAAATAAATTCATCACAACAGACAAGGAGGCGCTCTTTACATCTGGAGGAAAAGAGAAATTTAACCTCCAAATATGAAAAGGATTCTTCACAGAGCTGTGAAAAAATGGAATTTACTCCCTGAAGAACTAGTTCTGTCCAGCTAAGTAGATTTGTTTTAAAAAGGCCTATATTCTTTTCTAAATCTACAAAATAAAACTGGATAGTGATATTTAAAGGTATTAGCACCAGGGGTAGTTAATCAACAGACAGGGGCGGACTGACCATTTGGAAACTCGGGCACTGCCCTAGGGCCCGGGGTCAGTAGGGGGCCCCATGAGATGCCCCTGGTACCTTTTTCATAGTTTTCTTTGAGTTTGGGCAAGGACACAGGGGCCCCATGATCCCCTATTACCCGGGGGCCCCATGAGTTGTCAGTCTGCCCCTGTCAACAGAATATGCAATTGCTTCCTGTGAAATCAGGAAGATTTTTTTTTTCTGCTTCACTGGTCATGGTTTATTGGGTTTCTTTTTTTTTTACCTTCCCCTGGATCAACTGTGGGTATACCATTGTGTCCTAGATTGTAAGCTCCAAGGAGCAGGGCCCTCCTATCCCTCTTGTATTGAACTGTATTGTTGCTGTATTGTCTCCTGTTATTGTAAAGCGCTGAGCAAACTGTTGGCGCTATATAATTCCTGTATAATAATAATAATTATTATTGTATATATGGAGGTTTTCCATTTTTGTGTGTGTGTTTTTTTTTCTATTGGTTGAACCAGATTAACTATGTAATGATGTAGCTATATTCATCCCACTGAACAGCAATAATGGGGTGCTACATTCTTTCCATTGAGCACCAATGATGGGGCTTTTTATTTCTCCTACTGAACACCAATGATTGGGCACTATATCTTTCCCACCAAACACTAATGATAGGACACTATATTCTTCCCACCAAACACTAATGATGGGGTATTATATTTCTCTCACTGAACACTAATAATGGGATGATGCATTCTTCCCACTGAACACCAATTCTGGGGCTCTTTATTCCTCCCATTGAAACTAATGCTGGGCCACTATATTTCTCTTACTGAACACCGATCATTATTATTATTATACAGTATTTATAAAGCGCCGATAGTTAGCTCAGCGCTGTACATTACAAAGGGGGACAGAACATGTGATAGAACAATAACAATACAATTCAGATAGATTTGTGTGTCGTCGGCATATAGGTGGTAGTTGAAGCCGTGAGAGTGTATGAGTTGGCCAAGGGAGGAGATGTAGATGGAGAAGAGAAGGGGCCCGAGGACGGAGCCTTGAGGGACCCCAACAGAGAGGGGGAGTGAGGGGGAGGTGGTAGCATTATAGGTAACGCTGAAAGAGCATTGTGACAGGTAGGATGAGAGCCAGGAGAGAGCAGAATCTCTGAGGCCGAGGGAGTGTAGTTTTTTGAGGAGGAGGGGGTGGTCGACTGTGTCGAAGGCCGCAGAGAGGTCAAGGAGTAGGAGCACTGAATAGTGGCCATTAGCTTTGGTGGTTAGCAGGTCGTTGGAGAGTTTGAGTAAGGTAGTTTCGGTGGAGTGTAGGGGATGGAAGCCAGACTGTAGGGGGTCGAGGAGGTTGTTGTCATTGAGGTGAGAGCATAGGCGGGTGTAGACTAGGCGCTCGAGGAGTTTGGATGTAAATGGGAGCAGGGAGATGGGTCTGAGGTTGTTTGGGTCATTGGGGTCATGGAACACTATTTCCGCCCCCTTAATACCTTTAATAGGGCACTATATTCCTTCCACCAAAAGCTAAAGAAGGGGCACTATATTCCTCTTTTTGAACGTCAATAATGGGACACTATATTCCTCCCACTGAAGACCAATGATGGGACACTATATTTCTCCCACTGAACCCCAATGATAGGGTGCTAATATTCCTCCCACTAAATACTAATGATGGGGCATAATATTCTCCCAATAATCACAATAATGAGGCAATATATTCCTCCCACTGAGCAATAGTGATGGGGTACTATATACCTCTCACTGAACACCAATGATGGGATAATATTCTTCGCACTGAACATCAGTGATATGACACTATATTACTTCCACTGAACACCAATGACGGGCACTATATTCCTCATACTAAACATCAATGATGGGGCACTATATTCCTCATACTAAACATCAATGATGGGGCACTATATTCCTCATACTAAACATCAATGATGGGGCTCTATATTCCTCATACTGCGCACCAATGATGGGGCACTATATTCCTCCCCCTGAACACCAATGATGGGGAACTATATTCCTCCCCCTGAACACCAATGATGGGGAACTATATTCCTCATACTAAACATCAATGATGGGGCACTGTATTCCTCATACTGAACAACAATGATGGGGCACTATACTCATTCCACTGAACATCACTGATGGGGAACTATAGTCCCCCACTTAAAATCAATGATGGGGTACTGTACTCTTCCCACTGACTTACTTATGCAGGGATATTTATTACTCCCACTAACCATTAATGCAGGGGTATTTAGTATTCTCCCTGATGAAGAGAGATTTATTTGTCAGGGACCATCACGACGCATGGGTCTGCACATGCGTAGGTGTCTGTCAAGACATGTAGGCAGCAGGACACTAGGACCCAGGCGCACCCGGCACCTATGACAATGCTGGGCAGGCACTAGGACCTAGGCTGCACCTGTCAGGTGCAGGGTGGGCTACTTAAACCAGCCCTGCACAGACACAAGTTGCCGTATGGTCTGATCTTTGCTCCTGTGTTCCTGCTATTTGAGATTCGTTGCTGACCTTGCCTGAACCTGACCTCCGCTGACTTCTCTTGCTCTGACCCCCTGGCTAGTTTGACCTCTCTTCTGGATAATCCCTATACCTGATCTGAACTTCTGTTACTGACCCCAGCGAGTGACCTGACTATTCTTCTGCCTGCCGTCTTGTACTACGCTGATCCCACTGTTACCGATCCGGCACGTTTGACCACGCTTACTACTCCGCCATCCATCCATCCCGCTCGGATCCCGTATTCCACCTCTTCACATCAGGCTCTCTACCTGCACATACCCCTGGCGGATCTCTCTACCACGGACGGGTGTACTCAGGGGCCGTGACCTGGTCCCTGTCTGCTCCAAGCCCATCCCCACCATCAGGGGCTCTGGTGAACAAGCAGACTGGGGCTTAGACTCCGCGCCCTGGGGAATCCTGTCCTGTGGACTGCTAGAGGCCCCGCTAGGCGGTTACTAACATTATTACTCCCAGCTGCCACATTTAGTACTCCAACTGACACAGGGGGATTTATTTACTAAAGCTGGAGAGTCCAAAATCAGACTCCCTTCTGCATAGAAACCAATCAGCTTCTAACCTCAGCTTGTTCAATGAAGCTTTGGCAATGAAACCTGGAAGCTGATTGGTTTCTATGCAGAAGGGAGTCTGATTTTGGACTCTCCAGCTTTAGTAAATAAACCCCAGGGGGTCTCTGTTTAGTCCCACTGACCTCCAATATCATGCCATTTTTTTCCCTCCTATTGACCACCATCCAAACCCAAAACAGTCTTACAAACAGTGAACTGGCACCTTGCTAAAACATTTCAGGATTCCTATTCTATGGTAATCTGTTACATCCTGCTACCGTTAGTTTTGTTTCTCCATGAAAGAGATGCACATATGAATCATTATCACCAGCACTATTCAGTGAGCAGGAGTGTTGACCCTGGAAGGCAACATTAGGAAACGCTAAAGTGCATAGCCGTCAACATGTATAATAATGTATTACACTGGAGGCATGTGAATCACAAGGTCTGCTGAACAGAATTCAAAATTTTCAAGAAAAATAGTTAAATTATATTTAGTTCATCTGTGTATGCAGCTCTTTGTCTGGAGCTCTACTTTAAGGTAATATAAGCATGCATGGCAGTCAGCACGTATGATAGAGTACAGTATTATACTGTCATTTAGCACCATGATCAACTGTCTCTATTGTGAAACACTTACATAATGCGTTTCAGGTAGGAATAGGGCAATTATACACTATAATGTTTATGAGTACTAAACCTTTTCTACTCACTTTTGTATAGGTTACATGGACAGAGTAGAGCAAACGTGTATATATAAGAATACAAACTTCAAATAAACATCATCAAAAACTGGTATTTAGGTAGGATGTAATGGGTTAAATACCTTCTGAATTCTATTCTCATAGACTGTAATCAACATTACCCTGCAGAATTTGTCCCCTTCCATAAGTAAATTCTTAAATTAGAGGTTTTTTTCTGCATTATAATGAATATTATATATAATTATTTTATTAATATTTATAGTTTGATTTATACATTATTGCTGTGACCTTTTCGGTCTTGCCAACACAGACTCATAAAAAGTACATTTTCATGGACTAGATTTAGCTGAATCAGCGGGTGGCATAGATGCCACTGAATCATTCCTCTGTGTTAGATGGAAAATCTAAGCTCGCACAAATATTTGCAGGCTGGATTTTCAAGGGATCAAGGGCTTGATGAATTGCACTGGGGAAAAAAAGGGCACATAAACTACTGGCAAATGTTTATATTGCCTAAAATATAACATATAAATCAACCTTGTAATTATCAAGTGATATTTATACTTGACTAATTCCTAAAATCGTCATAGATCTACTGTATATTTAGTATAAAACCTACTAGGGTTTGCAGCGTGCTGTACTTATACACTTGGCAATGAACCAAAATTCAATACTGGACAAACCTAAAGTGAAACACCAGCCAAAACTGTTTAATTTTGCTTTGGATAAAGTGTGGAAGGCTTAGAAACTTTGTTAGATTTTTATTGCTGTGCCATCAACAAAAAAGGGAACCAGGTAATCGATCATAGTCAGGTGATGATTCAATCATTTAGGGCCAGTTCACACTACCTGCCCACTAAACCTCAGTGGTTTAGTGTGCGGCAGCTCCCCGTTCTGGTTACAGTGAGCCTGTGGTAGGGGGCAGTGTGATTTCAGCGCATTACACAGTTCCCCCTCCCCTTTTTTTGTCAACTTTATTTGAAGTGCAAAAAGTGACACCTCATACAAGTCAGTGCACAGCAGCACAGTGTGACCTGAGTCACTTTGGGTGGGGGGCCCATGCAACACAGCCCCCTTTAGAGAGGTGGGGAGGCCCCTGCCTCAGCTCCCCATATCCCTCTTATTAAGTCACCCTGTGCCTGTTAGGGTACAGGGTGGAATGTCCTGCTATTGTGTAGACATGTATAGGTGGGGGTTGTTTATTGTTCACTGCCATGCTGCTGCATCCCATTGTTATATTGTGTGTCTGGCTTGGGAGCAAACTATTATGGGATGTATGTGTTTGTGCATTGGCTTGGTGGGGGTTGTTTCCGGCAGCCCTTCCCCCTGATGGGACTGCCTGCTGATGTGTTTCATGTTACTGAGTGTGTATTTCCCCGCCCTGTGTATATATCTTGTATCTATGTTAATATAAAGCAGTCTATTTTCTGGTTTCCTTCAAGTCTGGTGCTGTCTCTTCTTGTATGGTCAGCGGTGGTGTCCGTGGATCTGTGTTCAGACAGGGAAGCGGGAGTCTAACGGAAATACCCAAGTGCAGTCGGGGTCCGGTTCCATTACACACATTGAAGTTGCACTCTGCAGGGACACTTATTCCAGAGCTTTGCAAATGAGGGAAAACTCTGCTGACTTCCATCATCCAATCATATGCAAACAAAAACTCAGTTTTTTTATTTTTTTTATTTTCCTTGCACATGATTGGGTATTCTTTCAAAGTGAAGCTTTACTTCATTTACTAAGCTCTGGTGCAACTGCACTTTGCAAAGTGCACAGTCTATTTGCCTTTAGTCAATCAATCCCTATGTGCGATCAGGGCCTTAAAGTTGAAAGCAGTATGACAATGGAAAAATAAAAGTGATTTATTGTGTTTTTGAGGCCAAGATTATTGTTGCAATAGACGTGTCTACGTATGTCCAGCACATGTCTATTATGACCAACAATGTTTCTCCACGACATAGAATACCTCCCAGGAGTTATTAGAGTCCTATGGGAAACCTTCTCACTTTTATCAAAATCCTGTTGGGAGGGTGATTGTTGGCCCCTGAAATGCATTGGATAACTTTTATCTTCTCATTGTCATATTGTTATCAGAATTAAATGATTATGGACTCCTAATTTGACCCTCTGGTCCTCTTTTTGCCAATTTCACTTGGATTTCCCACTTTAGGAGACCATTGTCCCTTGGAGGGCTCCCGTTTTTTAAGAGAGCTGCCAAGGTTAAGTTATGAAACCCAACCAATACCTCTTCATTGACAGCTGGAAGATCTGTGTCCAGTCCCTCACATCTACTTTTCTTGGAGGTTTTTTATTGCTTTGGAAGATTTTCCTGTCCTTATAGTCCCAATAGACAAAACGAGAAGTAAGTGGCAATCTCCCCAAAATTAGAGGAAATACAACTTTTTAATTTCTATCTTTTTATTGAAGTTTAAAAAAAGCAAGTGTACAGAGGAAAACGGTAAATAGAAAAATACAATATAGAAAAGAATGGCACACGTGAATCAAATGCATATATATCTCAAGTCATCACAATCAGCAGAGAAAATTGTTGCATCCAGTTAAACATGACTAAGGAGTCTTAAGATCATGGTAAAGCCTATTGATCTATTAGCGAGTGAAAATAGACACTACACAAATGTCTGGAACCTCAAATGGAAAGCACACATTTAACAGTCATCATCTAAACAAGTATCCCAATTGGTAGCTACCCCCCCATACTACTTTTTCATTGACCACTGTAAAATTTTGGATTTTTCTCCAATTGGTCTTCAAGCAATATCTTCAATGTGGAAACAGCGCAAAAAAAAAAAAAACCTTAGAGAGGCTCTATGCTCAGTCTTTTCCAATTATTCCAAAATTAGAAGATGGAGCTATACTTTGACTCATTTGGGTAGAGAACCTCCTCTTATAGGTAAACATTGCTTTATGTAGGAATATGGAAAAATGTTGTGGAAGTGAGTGGGATTCCAAAGATGGCAGACCAAAATATTAGAGATTATTTTTAGAAATATTCTTTGTACTAGATACGCCAAGCATCACACCCACATAAAACTGCAATATTAAAACACACTGTTCTGTATTTGTGAAAAGCAAAGTGCCAATGTTTAGGAAAGAATGTTCAAGGAAATAATCTTCAGTGTTTTTCCAAAGAAGCAAATGGAAATTATTAGAGAACACAATTTTTTTTTTTCAAAGTAATTAAGTTGTCATGTTTTCATGCCTCCACTTCCTGGCGCCAGTTATTCTGACTTGCATAATCTAAAAACCCTTCTCCCTACAAGACTGAAGATCCCATAGACAGATATGTAGGGACCAGCTAAAAAGGTCAGGGTCAAGTAACAAACCCAGAAGGACAAGATGAGGTCTTCAAGTTCATTTAGGATATCAAGCTACTCCACCTATATTATATTGCTTCTCTATTTTTGTGCAGGTCTAGTATTTGATATATCATATATGAAATTATTATTATTGTTATTATGTTTAAAACATCTATTTTAGGTTTGAACTGAGAAGGGAATTTCCCTTCGCTTTCTGCCCTGATGACTATGGCAGTAAAAAACTTAGAGGTTTTAACATATTTCTACTGTATCCAAAAACAAAAAAAAAAGATTTGTCTTTAAATGTACTTGGTATTTTATGTAACTGTTCACCCTCCCTCATCATTATATTATCTTGTTCCATAAATCTGCTATGTGCATTTAATGAATTGTTTTTAATGTCACATAAAGCTTTGGGTTCACAGACACACATTGCATGTTAAAGTATATATAAATCTTAAGTGAATGACATTTAATTTGCTAAAGCGCTGTGTAACATAAACAACTGGCATTTTTTTGTAATAAAGCAGTCGCTTTCACCTTTTTTTTTTATTATTTGTTGTTGCATCTCATTACTGCTGATCTCCAGTCTCTTTGCAACCCCATTCTGTCCACAGGCACTCAGGTGATGGCATTTCTCTGGGTTTCCTGATGGGGATAACAGTTGGACATAACTGCGCAATTTATTTTGAAATGGCCATTTTTAATCTCCATCTGAAAAAGTAAAAAATGCATGAGCACAACTGGAAGACAAATATAATGCAGTGACACCCTAAAAGGTATTATTTTATTATAAATAATAACAGCTCTAAAATAATTTAAAATGGCATTTGACATTACAATAAAGCTGGAATCCAGACTCCCCCCCCCCCCACACTTGTAGAAAGTACTCTGGTGTGCTGAATCTGATTACTCTCAACTCACTGCAAACTTTCATCTCCACAGTGTATCCCTTTGAAGCTGTAGCAGCCATCTTGAGCCTGCCTTAGTTTCCTATCTAAACGATTTCAATCATCATCAACCCCCCTCCTCCTTACCTGAACCTTTGCTGCCCATGTCTCACAGCTTTATCTGCCATCTTTTTTTTGCTCTGGATCCTTTATATGAACAAACACATCCCAGCATTCCTTTTAGATATGCATGATCTCTAGGCGATGCCAGATGTAAGCACCTGATCAGCGGATTGCACAGCTAAAGTTCTCAGAACCCATGGAGGAGTATGCATGTCTGAAGGGATGCTAGAGTTGTGTTCGTTCACCAGATGCTCTGTACTTAATGACCCTTTCCACCAAACTCAGAGGAAAAACCATCAGGCACACCCAGTGATGACATCTTAAAATTGGTGTTTCCTGAAATTGTATGTTAATCCAATGGGGAGGTTGAAAAAGGAGGAGGTATTATAAATGCACATTACACTTCAGCTTTAACATTTAAAAGTCAGTTTGTGTGAGATTTCAAGAAATCGGTTTACATAAAAAAGAAATTCAGGATTAAAAAACCCACACATTTATACTCACCTAAGTGGATGCAACATCAATCCAATGCTGCATCTGTCCCCCACCGCCTCTACACCAAAGACCTCTGATCACTCAGTTCTCAGTCCTCACTGAGAAGAGATTGGTGGCTGTCAGTTATCGGCTCTCTGTTCTGCCCCTCCAGTGCTCACTGGAGCACCGGACTGAGAAGGGGGTGGGAGCCACTGGCTCAGGCTCATAGCGGCCCACTGAAAAGTTGAGCCAGCTTCCAGTACAGGAATCTGGGTGGATCCCTACATTAAAGTCGGGATCCCTCCAAAGTCTAGACTGGCTCAGTGATGTCAGCTGACAGTGGGGTTTAGCCCACTGTCAGCTGAATATGGGTAACAGGAGTGAAGAACAAAGTGTACTTCTGTGATCCCCAAGAGAAGTAGTGCCAACATATTTTTAAATTACTTCAATGACATTCAAAAAGGACTAGGTTCCTATCAAAGCTTTTGAAATACAATGATTTTTGAGATAACTAGAAAACGTCGGCTATAGAATTTATCAAAAGATTGTACTAATATATTTACTGTTCAAGCTGAAACCTCTTGGAACGCAGGAAATACCAACAGTTCATAGTGAAGAAACACAATAGATTGCCTGAAACCATTTTAATTTATTAATGAAAACTAAGTCTTGTGTCACAGAGTCATTTTCCTAGATACTGCTAGCATAGTGTCATGGTCAGTAACATCATCCTGATTCTGGAAATCCCAGAATATCTTATCTTCATCTTTCTCGGATTCTGAAAGTACTGGATATGGGCAACCTAAACTGACCTGATCTGGTTTGAATGCTTCACAGATCAAATGAAATGGATTAGACACGGACATTAACTTAGATTGTTCTTCATGTCATTGGTATGTACAGTTTAATTATTTGAAACTTAGATGGCTCAGTAGAGCATTAGAACAAGTTTACAGTTGCTGTAATTGCTGTTTTTAGTAGTTAGTTTTGTTTGCTTAATATATTTATAAATGGTTCATCATGTCCTGTACAAGAACATGTTCTGTGTGGAAGAAGAGTATGTAAAGGAATATCTGGTTGCATCTGAAATTTGAATGTTCCAAAATCTGAAGAGAAAGGCCACAGTAGGCTAATGTTCTCTGGCATCTGCAGCCACCTACGTCTAACGCTGGCCATACACTGTACAATTTTCTGTCCAATTTCTGCCCAATTTCCTTTAAATTTACCTTCAACTAGGTAGTGCAAGGGCCTGCCTAATTGGATACAATTGAATGTGTTGTTTAGGTTTGACCCCCTATTATATAGTTTTTGGTAAATCTAAAGCAAAATTCTCAAAAAAACTGTATAATGCATGACCAGCCTAAGGCTGCTTTCACAGGACAGACTCTGTTTAGATCAGCAGGGGTTCTGACCACTGACCCCCTGCTGATCAGAGCAGAGTGGGCAGATGACAAGTCTGTGTCCACTCAGTTTATGCAGAGCAGATAGGGACCAAGCCTACTTTGCTCTATGGGCGGCTGGGAATAAACAGACTCCACTGTCCATTTATACCCAATTGCCCTCCGATCCCATCCACCTGGATGGAGGAGTATGAATACCCTTCCGTTTTTGTGGTGTGTGTATTTTTTTTTTTTTAGTAGACCAGATCAGATTGGAGGTAGGCAGGTATAAACAGATACAAGTCCATTTACACCTGCCAGTCAGGGGTTAGTGAAGAGTCTAATCAGGTCCACCTAAAAAAACTGACAGTAGACCTGACTGGACCCTTCGTGTGAAAGGGCAATAATGTTTATAACACGTACAAAAGTCAAAAGGAAATAAACTGTCATATTGTCAAGAAAGAGAAAATAAAGAACTGAAGTTGAAAGTCAACCTTAGCACTTGTGTCGATTTTTACTTTTGGATAAATCATGTATTTAATTCTGCCTGTGATCCCACCATTGGGAAGATCTCCCTCGTTTCCTTTTTCTTTAACATCAGGTCAAAACGAGGGATTATGTGCTTTTGTTACTTGTCTGCAGTCCTGTTGGTGAGATTTCTTATCACCTCACATCTTGATTTTTTTGTCTGACACCAATCAAACAGAAAGAGATCTCCAAGGTATAGACACAGTAACCAATAAAAATTTAACAGAGTTTCTAACTCTTCCACAACCATCAAAAAATGTTGTCTCTTACTGGTGTTTGAAATGATTGACAGGCTCACTTTAATACTGAGAACTACGCAGATCCCTTCAGTATACATAGTATATTCCTTGAGGTTATTTATCAAAACTGAGCAGCCAGAACCTTAATCAGCTGTGCATGGCAACCAGTTAGTTTCTATCTTCAACTTGTTCAGTTAAGATTTGAAAAAGAAACATAAGCAGCCATAGACAAGTTGAAAATCGAAGGAAATTTGTGTTGATTGTCAACATTGTCAAATTATTTAATGTTCTCATCATTAGTCTCTGCAGCAACACACAATTTTCTTGCCACAATCAAAAGTGCCTGATCCAACCTGCTGCTTTTTTTTTTTCAGAAAATCGTAACAATTGATGTCAGAATTGTATGAGTTATTGTTGTTTTGCGGTTAACAGTACTTTTTTATTTTTACATTTTTTTTATGGCCGGATATAAAAGCTAATTGGTCACCATACACAGTTTCTCCAAAATCTGGCTGCTCCAGGTTTGACAAATCCTGGATATTGTCACGTGTTGAAATAGGTATAATCCTTTATTACAAAAGAGAAGCTTTTTTTTTTGCCAAATTATACGGACCTTATCAGTCCGATACTGCAACCTGTACCCCACCGGCTCTAAGTGTGAGAACTCTGCGATTACATGATCACTGATTGCTGAACACTGATTGCTGAGTTTTCATTGCCACTGTGATAAGATCATTTGAGTAAACCTCTTACAACTGTTGTTTTTGTGAATGGTTAAATTAGATACATAATTTTGAATAAGAAAAATCCTGACCCTTTAAAGCTGTTGGCTAAGGGGTACAGCCTTGTCAATTTATAACTAAGCATTGTATTGACCAGGCTATGGTAAGCATAAGACTACTTTCACACTGAGGAGCTTTTCAAGAGTTTTTGCATTAAAAAAGTGACTGAAAAGCTCAAGAAAAATGCTTCCCTATGTATGTGAATGTATATCTATGTATGTTTTCACACTGAGGCATTGCGCTTGCGGTTCAGTGTAAAGACTCCTGCTTGCAGCATGTTTAAGGAGTTAAAAAAAGACCCGAAAACACCTCTTCTGATTGAAATCAATGGAAAATACCTGAAAAGCACCTTAAAAATGCCTCTGAGAAGCATTTTTGGTGCATTTATTAAGTCACTTGTCCTTTAAAAAATGCCCAGAAAGCACAGCAAAAGTGCAGTAAAAACACCTATGCGTTTTTGAGGCGGATCAGTGTGAAAGTAGCTTTACACAACTAGGTGTCCATGTTTAAATGTAGCTTAATAAACTGTCATTGAAAAACTGGAACACAAACAAATCTGTATTAGAAAGAAGCAGTTGAAGAAAGGAAGTTTAACTTGCCAAAAAAACGAAATAATAAAAAAGGCTTTGATAGAAGGGGCCCTGTAACTGCTGTTTTTAAACATTCCACATGATACTCTAATACCTTCACCAATATGAAAGAAAAGGTTAGTTTCGGCTTCTTCAATATAAAAGAACAAGTCACAAGTTTAAATATACCAGTTTAAAGGACCACAGCAAGAAAAATGGCAACTGTATGAGGTTACTACTTGTCATGGTTGTATGCAGTTCCATTTTTATTATTTTATTAGTGTTGCAGGATTTTTATAGCACCAACAGTTTGCACAGAGTGTTACGATATAAAGAGAGACCGTATAGTTAACATAATTTCAAGACAAGAGAGTTTGTGAGAACTTACAATCTAAAAGGAGGAACAAGTGATACAAAAAGGTGATAACTGTGAAGGCATACATTCATTTGTTAGGTAGCAGCAGGATTGGCTTCCTTAACCATTTCAATACTGAGCAATTTTACACCTTCCTGCCCAGGCCATTTTTCACGTTTCAGCGCTCTCACACTTTGAATGACAATTGCGCGGTCATACAACATTGTACCCAAACTAAAATTTTATCATTTTCTTCACACAACTAGAGCTTTCTTTTGGTGGTATTTAATCACCACTGGGGTTTTTATTTTTTGCTAAATTACCGTATTTTTCGCTCCATAAGACGCACCTGACCATAAGATGCACCTAGGTTTTAGAGGCAGAAAACAGGAAAAAAAATTCTGAACCAATGGACTGCAGACACAGTACAGGAGATGACCAGAGACTGCAGACACAGTACAGGAGATGACCAGAGACTGCGGACACAGTACAGGAGATGACCAGAGACTGCGGACACAGTACAGGAGATGACCAGAGACTGCGGACACAGTTCAGGGGATGACCAGAGACTGCAGACATAGTACAGGAGATGACCAGAGACTGCGAACACAGTACAGGAGATGACCAGAGACTGCGGACACAGTACAGGAGATGACCAGAGACTGCGGACACAGTACAGGGATGACCAGAGACTGCGGACACAGTACAGGGATGACCAGAGACTGCGGGCAGCACAGGGATGACCAGAGACTGCGGACACAGTACAGGGATGACCAGAGACTGCGGACAGCACAGGGATGACCAGAGACTGCGGACAGCACAGGGATGACCAGAGACTGCGGACAGTACAGGGATGACCAGAGACTGCGGACAGCACAGGGATGACCAGAGACTGTGGACAGCACAGGGATGACCAGAGACTGTGGATAGTACAGGGGACGACTGCTGACCTTTGGGGAGGGGGGGGAGCGGGTACCTGAATTTGACAGATACCCGCTCCCACTTCCGCTGAGTTGTTCTTTCATCTTACCTGTTCCTCTATCCAGCCGCGCGCTGTCTTCTGTAATGGCGCTCGGCATGACAGCCGGGTGCCCAGTGCGCATGAGCGAGAAGCACTTGCGCTTTGTGATTGGTCCGGCGGCTTCTGTGATCTGTCATGTGTCCCAGGTGCCGCCTTACCATTCACAAAAAGCACCGCTTCTTGCGCATGCGCACTTGGCACCCGGCTGTCATGCCCACACTACAGAAGCCGGGAAGACCGCGCCGCTGGATAGAGGAACGGGTAAGATGAAAGAACAACTCCACGGAAGTGGGAGCGGGTATCTGTCAAATTCAGGTACCCGCTCCCCCCCCCTCCCCAAAGGTCAGCAGTCATCTCTATAAGGTCCCGCTGTAGAGCTGAGCGGCCGGCCCGGTATTCTGACACGGCGGCGGTGGAAATACCGGACCGGCCGCTCCATATTCGCTCCATAAGACGCACTGACATTTCCCCCCCTTTTTTTGGGTGAAAAAAGTGCGTCTTATGGTGCGAAAAATACGGTAACAAAAAAAGACCAAAAAGTTTGATAAAAATACACGCTTTTCTTTGTTTCTGTTATAAAAGTTTACAAATAAATAATTGTTCTTCATAAATTTAGGCCAAGATGTATTCTGCTACATGTCTTTGGTGAAAATAACCCAAATTAGTATTTATTATTTAGTTTGTAGGAAAGTTATAGAGTTCACAAACTATGGTATAGATCTGAAAATTGATCAATCCTGAAGTACTGACAGTCAATCTAATTTCTTGAGGTACAAGAATGTCAGAATAGTACAGATATCCCCCAAATTACCCCTTTTTGCAGAATAGACAGTCCGACGTACTTCATAAGAGGAATGGTGAGTTTTTTGAAGTTGTATTATTTTTGTCATAATTTTTCGGAAAATTAAAAAATTAAAAAAATTATTTTCACTATTTTTTTTTTTTACATACTGTCACCAGTGCAGTACAGCGTCATCATATAACTGGCATGGCGGTGAACAGGTACACTGACTGGTGACAGTATGAAAAAGAAAAAGATATATATTTTTTATTTTTTTATTATTTTTAATTTTTTATTACATTTATTTTTATTTTTTTTAAGATTTTTTTTTCATATTTTACTATGAGCAAAGTAGTACAATGTTACCATAGTAACATTGTACTACTTTGGGGAAGTGAACAGAATTTTTTTTTTTTTACACAATTTGCTTATAGCAAAGAATTACTTTGCTATAAGCAAGCATTTACCTGAATGACATCGATTCATTCAGGTTTTTTTTTTTTTTTTGTGCTTAGCTGTGATTTGGCCACAGCTAATCACATGACATGTGCATGTGACCTGCTGTGACCATTCACAGCTAGGCACTAGTATACAATGGATGGCATGAATGAAGCCATCCATTGTATACAACTGTCATGTGACCTGCTGTGATTGGTCATAGCAGGTCACATGGTACCGGCAACGGGGGCCGGTACTCAGATCTGTCACCTTCCGTGTCCGAAGTACACGGCCGGTGACAGATCGCGTCGCTGCGCGGCTCTGCAACTGCGCGAACTGCGCATGTGCGGGAGGACGCCAAATGACGTACACCCCGGAAAGCTAAACCATTTTTGCGGCCGCCAAACGGCTATAGGCCGGGCGGCTAATGGTTAAAGAGGTGAGTTTTCAAGGGATCGCTTAATTTGTAACAGAGGCATAGATAGACAGACAGATTGAGGTACAGAGTTCCAGAGGATGGGAGAGGCCTCTAAAGGTGAAGTGAAGTCCTGTTTGGTGACTATGGGAAAAGGCGATGAAGGATCTAGAGAGCAGTAGTTCTTGGAAACAGTGAGAAGAATGGTTTGGGTGATATTTCGAGATGAGGTTAATGATGTAGCTGGGGCAGAGTTAAGGTTGGCATTGTATGTTGTTGTCAGTATTTAGAATTTTATGTGTTGGGCAGTGTTTGTTCACTTTCAACCTTTCAATCTCATAGATAAGCAGGTACTTCGGTATAGACCACAAACAACTATCTTTTATTTATCAGAAACAACCATAAACATCAACATGTAATCGCCTAGTCCACATGACGAGGGCCTAACGGCTGAAATGTGTTGGCTATTACATGTAGATTTTTTTTTGGTTGTTCCCGATGAATAAAAGATAGGTGTTTGTGGACTATACCAAAATGATGGCATTTCTACAAGATTGAGTCTGTGTTGGGTTTTCAGAGGCTGCCAGCCAGAGCACTGGTGCATGCTATTTAGCACATTGTGGAGAGCAGGTGGAAGTGCTATTAATTTGTTTCAGACTCTTTTGCCAGTGTCTTTATCCTGAGTGGTCAAAGAACCCTGAAGAAGGTAACCTTGCCCTTATAAATACAGCCGTTTCAGAACCTAAGGCTAGGTTCACACTAGCATTGTAAGCAGGCATTTTGCAGTCGTTTGAGGGGCGTTTTTAATGCTCCTCAAACTTCTATGAAAATTATACACATGGCAGTACACAGTGCTGTTCACACTGAAGCGTTAGCGTTGCGGCAAAATTGACGCCTTATGTTGAGTCAGGAGGACTCCCATTCAAGTCTATGGTGATGCTCCTTAAATGCCTGGCAGACATTTGCGAGGCGTTAATATCATTAACTTCATTATAGGCATTTGTGGTGCAATTTTAACACTTGGAAAATGCATCAAAAATACGCATAGGCATTTGGGGAGCATTTGAGGAGCGTTAAAAACGCTTCCCAAATGCCTGTCTAATGCCTGTCAAACACTATGGGGGCGTTTAGGAGATGAGTCAAGTATGAACAAGCCCTAAAGCATGGAGAGCTGCAGGACAGTGTGTGTTCTTGTGTTGAGAGTTTGAGGATCAGGTTTAATATTGGTATACATATAGAGTACATGTATCAGGGGTGTTAAACTGGCGGCCCTCCAGCTGTTGCAAAACTACAAGTCCCATCATGCCTTTGCCTTTGGGAATCATGTTTGTAACTGTCAATCTTGCAATGCCTCATGGGACTTGTAGTTTGTCAACAGCTGGAGGACTGCCAGTTTGACACCTGTGATGTACATAATAAGTAAGAGTAGCATTGATATTTATATAGATATAAAGTGAAGAATTGAGGACCAACATTAATCTTTGTGTACTTTTAAAATGGTCATAAAACCTTACATACACCCAGTCAGGGGCGGACTGACAACTCATGGGGCCCCCGGGCAATAGGGAATCATGGGGCCCCTGTGTTCTTGCCCAAACTCAAAAAAGCCTATGAAAACAGTACCAGGGGCATCTCATGGGGCCCCCTACTGACCCCAGTCCCTCGGGCATTGCCCGAGTTTCCAAATGGTCAGTCCGCCCCTGCACCCAGTGAAGTGACCGATCTCACGTGATACACAGAGATTAACCCCTTTGTGCCGTAGCCTCCCAGCCCTTTAAGAGGTTTCAGAAGCCGAGAGGTGGGGCGGGGTTTTTATGGTCATGAGACCGCCGTGATTCACTGTCACTGTGGTCACATGATTGGAAAAGGTCCTGTTCGCAAGAGGAGATCGGGACCTTTCCGTGAGTCATGGACATATGTGCTGGGGGCGCGCAGGACGCTTGCTCTCAGCACAAATGTATTTTCAAATGGTACGCAAATATGCGGGCACTCGGTGTCAAGACCCAGACGCTGAGAGGCCACATATTTGTGTATGCTTTGCGTCTAGGGGTTAAACAAATCCTCCTACATAATTCCTACCTGTTTATCTGCAGTATTCTCTTCTCTACTTGTATTCAAAGTGCTGAATTTACACAGCTGGTGTGAGAGTTCAACAAAAATGGGATGGAGAGGTGAAATTTACCCTCTGCAGAGCTTAGTGAGGAAAGTTCTGAGAGCTGATTGGAAGGAAGAGACACTCCCCCTCCACAAAGCACATTGGAGGTCCCTCCCCTGTCACCTTTTTTTTCATGGTGTCAGGAAAACTTGTCAGAAGTGACTCTTGCTGATAGCAGAGGAATGAAGCAGCACACAGAAATAACACTTAGTACTCTTAATTGAGACAAGTACACAGTATAGAGGGATGTGCTTTGTTCATATTTCATGTCTGAGGTTTACAGCTACTTTAAAGCTAACATTTGAACATTATGTCCGACGGCTAAGCACAAATATCCCATTAAACCTTACTCTAGTTACTGTTATATTTGTAAATGCTATTTTTACTATAGTTTTAAATACAGGCAATATAGGCCTGCATTAAAGTGTTACTAAACCCACAACAGTAAAATCAGTCTGTATATGCAGTAAAGTGTGCTTGCTATACTCATTGTGGAACTTAAAGGGTAAATCCTCTGCATTGTGTAAAAAGGATGTTTAATCCTGTCTTCTCTGATCCTCCCTTTCTTCCACATTCCCCATTTCACCTCCTGATAGAGCAGAGCCTCGAGGACACTCTGCACATGCTCAGTTTGGTGTGTACTGCTAGAGAGTTGATTTCTTTTTCTTGGGTGGGTACATGTGATCAGCACAGGGACAATCAGCACTGTCCAATCAGAGGGTCAAGGGTTATGCAATCTCATAGGGCAGTGAGAGGAGAATGAGAACTCCACCTACAAGCTTTAACCAGTGTTCAGCTGGACACTGATAGAAGTCACAAGACTGCTCTAATTGCTGATGAAAAAAGGTATTTTACTAAAACAATTGGATTTCCATGTAGTGTGTACTGTGGGAGACCAGATATAGTGAATGCGGGGTCCTGGGCTTAGTAACACCTTAATTATTAGTTTTATTTCAGGTATTTATATAGCGCCATCAATTTACACAGCGCTTTCCATATATATTGTACATTCACATCACTCCCTAACCCTCAAGGGGTGTACAATCTAAGGTCCCTAACTTACATTCATACATACACATACTAGGGACAATTTAGACAGGATCCAGTTAACCTACCAGCATGTCTTTGGAGTGTGGAAGGAAACCGGAGTACCTGGAGGAAACCCATGCAGGCACAAGGAGAACATGCAAACTCCAGGCAGGTGGTGCCGTGGCTTGAAATGGGGAGGACCCAGGGGCGGACTGACCATTTGAGAACTCGGGCACTGCCCAAGGGCCCGGGGTCAGTAGGGGGCCCCATGAAATGCCCCTGGCACCTTTTATATGCTATTTTGGGTGTGCTTTGAGTGTGGGCAAGGACACAGGGGCCCCATGATCCCCTATTGCCCGGGGGCCCCATGAGTTGTCAGTCCGCCCCTGGGAGGACCATTTAAATTCAGATGTGTGAGTACTGTATGCAAGGGGTTCCGTAAAAATTGTCCAGCTAAATTTTGGGTGTTGGCCTTCAAAAGGCTGAATATCACTGGACTATAGGATAAGAAAATCATTCCATATAATACATTTCTTTTGCATTTCCAGGAAATACCTGACAGCAATGATTAAAGCTTGAAAAATCTGCTGAGTTGTTTCACTTCATCTTCACTGTTGGCTTAACATTGAAAACTTCACACTTTTCGGAGCTAGCAAAATCATACAGCAGCATAAATTGTATCTCGCTTCCCGCAGTGGCGTTATTTCCACAGCAGGTAGGCATCACACCCTCCCAGTATATAACACTATGTCTGCAACACTCATATATCAATGCACTGCGCTCACCCTGACCTGCTGCTGAAAGACACGAGATGGGAATTTCTACAGCTATTAATATGAGAATGAATTCTTGGTAAAGAATGGATTTTTACCCAGAAGGTCATTACACAGCAGTGGTTTTCGTGAGCTGGGACAAGTGTCACAAAGCCCCAGTATTCACAATTCACAGCATGCGGAGAGATGGATTTTTTTCCATCCTCTGATCTCCAGGGTCATGGGATGAATCTCCTTCATTTCCTGTCACATTACTGGAAGAGCCCCAAGAACGTGCACAGACGATGGTTTCTATAAACACTGTTAATACCAAGAGGACTGTATAATACCATCATATTTGGTGCGCAATAAACTACATTGGAATATTACATTTAATACAAAATATAAAAAAAGTCTATGCAATCATAAAAGTTGAACAGGAATATTATGATGCAGTAAATCTGTGTACAAAGCATAGATTTATATAATGCACATCTTTTTGAAAATGTTCTTGAAGAGGTATTAAGCTCAAAACCAAAAATGTAATATCTTGCAGCTTACCAAACATTAGATGTGGTGGCTGAGTTAGTTTTCTTTTTTTTCCATAATAAATTTTTATTTGGTTTTACAAATATAGTTACAACAAAAAACAAAACAAAACAAAAACAAAAATAGGACAGTGAAAAGCTACACAATATCACAGTGAGACAGGAGTCACTGTGGGTGGGGGGGCCCATGGAACCCAGCTCACTTTGGAGAGGTGGGGAGACCCCTGTCTCAGCTCCCCATATCCCTCTTATGTGTAAATCACCCTGTGTCTGCTAGGGGTAGAGGGTGATCTGTCCTAATATTGTGTGGGGGTTGTTGATTGTTTATGTCAGGGACCCCAGGCTTTAGCGCGGCGCACGGGTCTGCGCATACACGGTATGCCGGGGCGCACTAGCGTGCGGGCACTAGGACCTGGGCGCCCACGATGGCAACGGCGATCGTGCATGCGCACTCGCGATCGCGAACGCCCGCCTGGCACCAATGAGAGCGCAGGGCGCCCTATTTAAACAGGCTCTGACTGTGCTTAAATTGCCGTATGGTCTTTTCCTGTATCCTGTGTTCCTGAGAGATTGCCTTGTTGCCGACCTTGCCTGACCTTGATTCGTTGACTGTCTTCTGCTCTGATCCCTGGCTTCTCTGACTATTCTCCTGTCTTATCCTGTACGTTTGACCTCCTGTTACTGAACCTGGCCTGTGACCCGTTTATCCTTCTGCCTACTGCTTGTACCGTTCTGCCTCCACCGTTACCGGCCTGGCCTGTCTGACTTCGCTTACTCCACCTCCTCACATCAGGCTCTCACCTGCTACGTACCACCGGCAAGTGCATCTACCACAGCTGGTTGCACCCAGGGACCGCGACCTGGTTTCGGCCTGCTCCAAGTCCATCCCCACCATCAGGGGCTCTGGTGAACAAGCAGGTTGGGGCTTAGATTCCGCGCCCTGGGGAATCCCGGTCTGTGGAGCGCTAGAGGCTACTGCCGGTCGGTTCATAACAGTTTAATGTCATGTGGTTGCATCACATTGTTCTATTGTTTGTCTTGCTTGGGAGCAAACTATAATGGGATGTATGTATTTATGTGTATTAGCTTAGTGGGGGGTGTCACCAGCAGCCCTCCCTCCTGATGAGACTGTCTGCTGGTGTGAAGTTTGAATACCTGTGTGTCTCTTGTTTCTAAATGTAGATTGCCCCACCGTATGTCATTATGCAGGGAGGGGGGATTGCCCCCTGAGTGTATATATCTTGTATCTGTGTTCAAATAAACTAGTCTACCTTCTGGTTTACTTCAAGACTGGTGTCGTCTAGTCTTGTATGGTTGGCTGTGGTGTCTGTTGTCTGTGTTCTGTGTTCTGTCTGGTGTCTGTTATCTGTGTGCGGGACAGCGGAAGTGGTATTCTAGTGGAAGTACCCACGCGCAGTCTGGGTCGGTTCTGTTACACACAGTATAGGTGCTGCGGTGAAGTTTAACAAAGAGAAAAAAGGAAATATTGAGTAATTACTAACAATCCTACTAGTTGTACGAAATAATCATTTTAGAGTATCCAAGAAAAGGTTAAACATAACATCTTAGGTTGCAGTTCTGAACCAATCGGACCAGGGTTTCCAAGCTTTGTCAAATTTTGGTAATTCTATCATTTAGGTAAGCTAAAGATTTCTCATAGATGAAGTGGGTCTGGACTAGCTCAATGAATGCTTTTGGTGAAGGGGCTAAGTCTTTTTTCCAGTGTCTAGTAATGGTAAGTCTTGATGCTAGAAGAATATGTGTCACTAAAAGTCGATACACTGGTAAATAAAATTGAAATAAGTTTCTGTCACAGAAATGAACAGGGGTTATTCTAGTTCTGGTTTTGGTTGCAAACTCAGATATCTGCTTAGAAATTCTCCATCACGTACATTTTGCAGTGACATCCAGTTGAAATTTACACTATGTTGCTTATATTTACAATATGCGTATATACTGTAGGTGTATATTGTAATGTTTCTTGTCTTCCCCCCAGCCCGGACACCACCCCCGTCACATCCAACAACGCCACCATCAAACCCACCCCACAGGCCAGAGTACTTGGTGCCATTCTGGACTCCAACCTATCCTTCCAGCCCCAAGTCCAATCTTTAACAAACTTGTGCAGACTCTACCTCCGCAACATCGCCAAAATACGCGCGTTTCTAACTCCAGAAACCACTAAATAGCTCATCCACTCCCTCATCATATCACGACTCGACTACTGCAACTCCCTCCTCACTGGCCTGCCTCACCGCTGGCTATCCCCGCTTCAGTCGATCCTGAATACGGCTGCCAGACTCATTCACCTTTCCAACCGCTCCATCTCCGCCACCCCCCTCTGCCAATCCCTCCACTGGCTTCCGATTGCGCAACGGATCAAATTCAAAATCCTAACACTGACATACAAAGCTGTCCACCACACTGCCCCGTACTACATCACTGACCTAATATCCAAGTACCACCCAGCATGCACACTCCGCTCCTCACAAGACCTCCTTCTCTCTAGTTTACTGGTCTCCTCCTCCCATGCCCACCTCCAGGACTTCTCCAGGGTGTCACCCATCCTCTGGAACTCCCTGCCCCAACCCATCAGATTATCACCTACTCTCCTCTCCTTTAGGTGCACCCTGAAAACCCATCTCTTCAGGGAAGCCTGCCCCACCCCCTGCTAACCTGCCGACCTCCTCCACTCTTCCTACCACTCCATCCCCCACAGCTATCTCCTCCTGTGCCACCATCCCCTCCCTCCTAGATTGGAAGCTCGAAAGAGCAGGGCCCTCAATCCCCTCATGTTTTGCATTGTATTGGTATTGTTCTGTCACATGTTCTGTCCCCCTTTGTAATGTACAGCGCTGAGCGAACCATTGGTGCTTTATAAATACTGTATAATAATAATAATAGTCTTCTAAAAGGTACTTGTATATGATTTTCTGCTGTGTTGCGCCTCAGGAACATCCCTCTTAAGGGTCCAACAACAGTCTGAAAGCATACTGCAGCTACACTTGCCCTGGTGCCTATTTTCCATTACTGAAATATCCTGATGAAACCATTCCCCCATGTTCATCGCGGACTGCTCCTAGATTTGCAGGGAAAAATTCCAGGTGTGAATCCAAGAAGTGCATTTTCAAAGACATGTTACAGCCCAGTTTCTGGTAAGATTTCAGTAGAGTATCCACTAATTCTGTGTAGTTGTCTGCCTTGCTATTTCCCAAGAAGTCACAGCAAACAGTCTTAACACCTTCCCGCCCGGCCTATAGCAGATTGATGGCCGGGGGGGACACTCTCCGTTGTGACTTGGCGTCATATGCCGTCCTGTTAAAGCGATCTGCTCACGGGGATGTGCAGCAGCGCGATCTGTCACTGGCTGTGTCCACGGGACACAGCCAATGACATATCCCTACACTGGCCCGTTGCCAGTGTCATGTGACCGTTGTGACCAATCACAGTAGATCACATGTCAATTGTATACAATGGATGGCTTCCTGTCATGCCATCCATTGGATACAATTATGTTGTTAGGTGTGACTGGTCAAGGCAGTCACATGATACATACAGGGCCAATCACAGCCCATCTGTATCATGTGATCAGTTTTGCCCAATCACAGCTAATCACAACAAAAGACTGAATGAATCAGTTTCATTCAGTAACAATGATTGCAAATATCAATTAAATACATTAGCATTAGCAATCATAATGTGTTAAAACAAAATCCTGATCACTTGCCCAGAGTAGTTCAATGTTACTATGGTAACATTGTATTGCTTTGGTCACAGGGTGTTGAAAAATAAAATAGTACAAAAAAGAAAAAATGTAATAAAAAAAAAAAAAAAAAATAGAAACATTTGAAAAAAACTACAAATTCAATTACTATTATTATTTTCACTAAAGAAATGTAGCAGAATACATTTTGGCCTAAATGTATGAAGAAATGTTATTTATTTGCAAAATTTTATAACAGAAATGAAGAAAAGTGTTTTTTTTTCAAAAGTTTCATGTGTTTTTTTGTTTTATTTAGAAAAAAATAAAAAACTCAGTGGTGATTAAATACCACCAATAGAAAGCTCTATTAATGATAAAAATTTCATATGGGTACAGTGTTGCATGATTGCGCAATTGTAATTCAAAGTGCAACAGGGCTGAAAGCTGAAATTTGGCCTGGGCAGAAAGGGGGTATAAGTGCCCTGTATTGAAGTGGCTAAAGGTCTCCCATGTAGCTCTTTCAGTTTCATTCAACTGACCGTCAAAGTTTTCATCTTTCATCAGTTTCCTAATGTCAGGTCTTACAAAGATCCCTTCTTTGATCTTCGCTTCACTGATCCTTGGAAATGTCTTTCTTAGATATGCAAATCCAAGTCCACTTCTACCCATCGCCTTTACAAAGTTCTTCATAAGACCCAACTTTATATGGAGTGGAGGTAGATATACTTTATTCGGCTCCACAAGTGGGTCATGTGCAATATTTTTCTGTCCTGGGACTAGTGATGTTCTCTTTGGCCACTGTTTCCGAATGTAATGATTAATGGCTAATCTACAGTAACAAACTTTACTAGAGCATAACTCTGGAAGTATGGTTGATAGAAAAATTCTGATACCATATTTGTAAACAAGAGGAAAAATTACATATGGAACAGGTCAGAGCAGGTCTGTGACAAAAGTTTTGTTGAACAGTGATAACAGATTGGATATGTGTCTATATTTTTACTCAGAACGGCTAGGGTAGGATCAGGTTGTTTTAATATCCCATTAATTTCTGATATCATGTGGAAGACTTTATACAAATAGCTTCTAATAACATGTCCATAAAATATGTAATAGAGTACCAATCTGACCGCAGTTTGTCCAGCATTGAGGACTATGTTGTTCTGAGAATTTGGCAGTTTTTTTTTTTTTAAGTCTTTTTCCCTGTTTTAGGTGATCAGGCTAGTAACACATCTCCTGTTTTAGAGTGTCCCCACTCTGCATGAATGAGCACAGGGGGGCACCTTTGGACAGCAGCATTGTCAGTCTGGGGGGAGGAGAATGTTAGCTGTACTAGCATATTAGATACACTAACAAAGTCAAACTCCAGATGACATTTTAAAGGCAGTTACAGCAAACAGATTTTTTCCATTTGGGATAAAGGTTTTACATAAATAAATAAAAGCTGATCATTGCAAACACCCCAGTCATTGTTGAATGATTTGTCTCATCCCTGTAATTGCTACATCATCAGATTGTTCTTTTGAAAAACAAAAGACTTACTGGCCATATCATCATGTGAATTTAAGGGAAAGAAAGCCTAAAAAAGGAAAACTAATGCAGCCATCACATCTTAGAATTGGTAAGTTGCAATATAATACATATTTACTTTTGGGTTTAATACCGCTTTAAGACAATAATAACAGAAGATGATTAGCTATAGGCTATCAGTTCATCTATAACTAGGGATTTTTTTTTTTTTTTTGAGAATTCAACCACCAGCCATTTTTTTTGTTTTTTGGGGACTTTATTGGTGACATTTTTTCACACCTGCTGTGACCGTTGTTAGATGGATTATGATTTTATGCAAAATGCAGCAAGAGTTGCCGAAACATGCGAACGTGTGCAAGAACAGCTAACATTCCCAAGTGGTCAGGAGTAGAATTGGGTATTATGGTAAATTTCTTCCTGATGGAATATTCAGGATACGTAAGAATCCAGAAGCTGCCCCAGCTCATCAGGTTCCAGCTACAAATAAAATTGTGCATGGAATAATTAATATTAGCTCATACTTGTGAGCTACTAAGTGGTATTTAAATGCAATAATTATAATACATTTATACTAATACCCATTATTGTGGTGCATCAACACTAGTACACATACCCATAAAACTGTGTTAGATTGATTAATAATAAATAAATTATGTGCGTCGCGCTCCACCTGTTTAACTATAAATTAAATAAAATTAATACCATACGATGATGTATAAAAAGTATAATAAGGTGATCCTCCTATACCAATTACAAACGTGCTGAAAATTCCAAAAATCTAATATATAATATAAATTAATATAAAATTATGTAAATGTGATATTGTGTTGAAATTCATGTAATTCAGAAAGCTACATATATATGCACCAGTGTGCCTAATAATCAATAAATAAATGTACAAATAAAGTTTAACACTAATAACTAAAGATGCAATTAATTTGTGCAAATAAAGCAAACAAATATATATGTTAAATCTATCCCTACAAATATATAAAATTAATTAGACAATTAACTTATTATGAAAAAATATAAAAATATATAAATAAATAATATAAATAAAAATAAATAAATAAATAAAAAATACAAAATATTAAAAAATATATCAGTCCACTCTGTGATAATAATCTTGCTGTGCTAAAAAATATATGCGTTCACCTCACTTATAGCCAAACCGTCAAGTAAGGCTATAATAGCCTTTTTGTCCTTATCTGGGCAAGGTAGTATTTTCCATACTGAGATCCTGTATGTAGGTGGTGAATAGACTTTAGTGATAACCTTCTAACACTGGGGGTCTCCTGGACTCACTCCTGGACTCACTGAGCCTACATATGGGATGGATGGATAAGGTTTTCTCACGTCGTCCTGCAGGGGTCTGTATCCTGTCTCCACTTTTCCTCTTTATTCCTCCATATTTTTGGTTTTCATAAAAAGAAAATATATACACATAGTGCCTTATCCTGTGTATAATAAATTTATTAGGGTGTAAAAATGTGCACTCACATGTAATATAAACAAAACACGCTTTGTATATAATTATGCCTCAGTGTGTGCTCATGCACACTGTCTGTACTCGCCCTTGTGCAGATCTAGATGGCGTCGTGATGTCAGAGCCCTCCCCTACGCGTTATGCCACCAGATCATGTGGCTTCATCAGGGGGATTCAATAGAACATTTCTTCATCATCAAATAGGAGCATTGTCTCGTTGCCTTCATTACCATCTTCAACAACATACTCAGCCTCAGTTTTTTCATCTGCTGGTTCTCTTAACATTTAATAGGATTTTGTGGTGCAGGCTTTCACTCAACCTCAACATGTCCCAGTTTAGTGGAGGAACCCTTAAAGTGTCTCTTGCACAGCAAACACACCACACAGTTAGTTTTATATTTTTGAGTTTTCAAACTCAAAGTATAGCCACCTTCCTGTGAAAGCCTAAAAGAGCTGGAATTTTTTTTGAAGGAAGGAAGAAAATGGAAGGAGGGAATAGATGGAGGAAGGAAAGAAGGGGAGGAAGGAAGGAGGGAGGGAAGGAAGCAGGGAAAGGAAGGAAGGAAGGAAGGAAGGGAGGAAGGAAGGAAGGAAAGAAAGGAAGAAAGAAAGGAGGGGAGGGGAAAAGAAGGGAGGGAATGAAGGAAGGAAGTGGATGGAGGAAGGAAGGAAAGGAGGGGAGGGAGGGAAGGAAGGAAGGAAGGAGGGGAGGGAGGAGAGAAGGAGGGTAGGGAGGAGGAGATGAAGGGGAGGGAGGAAGGAAGGAAGGGAGGGGAGGAAGGCAAGGAAGAAACGGGGAGGGAGGAAATGAAGAAAGGAAGGAAAGGAGGGGATGGAGAAAGGAAGGAAAAAAGGAAGGGAAGGAAGGGTAGGAATGGAAGAAGAAAAAAAGGAAAGAATAAAAAAAAAAGGGAGGAAGAGAATGGATGAAGGAAGGAAAGGAATTAATGGAGGAAGGAAGGGAATGGATGTAGGAAGGAAGGGAGAGAATGGAGGAAGGAAGGAAAAAAAGGGAGGGAGGGAATGGATGGATGGAGGAAGAAAGGAAGGGGAAGGATGGAAGGAATGAAAAGGAAGGAAGAAAAAGGGAGAGAATAAGTGAAGGAAGGGAGGGGATGAAAGGAAGGAAGGAAAGGAGGAGAAGAAGGGAGGAAATGGATGGAGGAAGGAAGGAAAAGGAAGGAAGAAAAAGGGAAGGAGGGAATAGATGGAAGACGTAAGGGTAGAAAGATATAAAGGAAGAGAGGGGATGGAGGAAGGAAGGAAGGGAGGGAATGGATGGAGGAAGGAAGGAAAAGGAGAGAAGGAAGGAAAGGAGGACAGAAGGAAGGGAGGGGATGGAGACAGGAAGGGGAGGAAATGAAGGAAGAAAAGAGAAAAGGAAGGATGAAAAGGGAGGGAGGGAAGGAAAAAAGAAAGATGAAAAGGGAGGGAGGGGATGGAGGAACGAGAGAAGGAAGGAAAGGGTGAAAGGTAAGAAGGAAGGGAGGGGATGGATGGAGGAACAAAGGGAAGGGAGGAAGGAAGAAAAGAGAGGGAGGGAATGAAGGAGGAAAGGAAAGGAAAGGAAAGAAAGGAGGGATGGTTCCTGGCTTACTGGCACATTCAGCATCACACAGCTGCTGGCTGATCTGTACACAATTTCCCGCCCACGCATCTCCTTCTCAGAAGCTGCATGGACTGGAGTGTGGGTGAGGACAGAAGGAGGCAGAGCAGATGCAGGCTCTCTCCTCTGCCATTGTTGTGGAGGATGGGGGAGGGGCTGGGCACTGTGTCAGAAAACATGAGGCATCAGAGACCTGTTGGGGGGGCTGAGGAGCACACAGGGGGAGCCCAGAGGGAAAATCCAATGCCCAGTCAGGGATGATCGGTGCAGCAGTGGGGATGTTACAAGCAGTGAAAGCTCCTTGTATGGCTTTCAGTGGAGCAGTTGGAAGCCAATTTTCCCCTCCTTTCCCGCGGCTTACAGCTGCTTCACTGAAAGCCATACAGGGAGATCGGTGCTTGTAACTGTCCCCACCGCAGCACCAATCATCCCCGACTTTGTTCCTGATACATTTCATCCATGAGTGTGGGGTGTGGGGTTCACAGCACAGTGGGTCCTCCCAACCTTTGAGGCCCATGTGCAGTGAACACCTTGCACCCGTGGATGACACATCACTGTCTCCTACCATTTCCAGTGAGACTTTCCTGCAACTGAACTCCACAGTACACTGACACATCAATGGCTAGGTCCTTTATACAAAAACATAGATAAGCACTGCAGAAAAGCATTGGTTAAGCAGGTTTCAAAATAGCAAATAGCAAATGCAACAGTTCAAAGCAATGGAATTATTTCATTAAAACTGCTATTCCCGGGCTATGTGAAAAATACTGTCACTGATGTACACACAATAAATCAACCTGTGTTTGTCTACAACAATATAAGTAATCTAGAGCTGCTGTCTGAAAAGGGTGGACCCTTCAAATACCATAACACATGCAATTTAACAGAGCTGCTCTTCTATTACATAAAACACAACTCCTATTCATGTGCTTAAAAGTTCAATAAAGTAAAATAAGTGCAGTCCATAAATAAAAAAAGTGAAGTCCAATAGCAAAAGTGCAACCATGCACTTCATGAATCTCTTCCTTTTTTTCATTTAGAAAAGCACTTTGACTTTAAGAAGCCTAAACCGGGGGTGATTAGAAATAATTACCCATTCCATTTCTTGCTCCTGCCGGCCATTCAGACTGGCAGTTTACACTATGGCAGTCACACATAGAACAATTCAAATTCATGAGAGCAAGGTATTTATTAAATGTATTTATATAAAACAAGGCTTTAGATAAATGGTAGCAACAGCATAGTCACTGGCATGGTGCTTACTGGCCAAAGTTAAAACATTCCAACAGTACAAATCCACTAAAAAGACGGAGAGAGAGAAACGGATATCCTACTTTTTAATTTGATAGGGGGAATTCCATTTAAGATAACAGTACATCTTTTATGACTTTCACTCTTTGTTGCAATGGAACTTAAATTTACTGTTTATAAATGCTGATTTAAGGTTTTCCATCTAGTTGCAAGTAGATTCCCATGTTTCTGTATCCCATTACAACACCTCAGTCTAAAGGTCTGCTTACTTCCTCATAGTAAGCAACAAAGTTGTTAATCATGAATAAATAAAAACCTGTTGACATAATCTGATAACACTTATTGCTGTCTCTGAATACTTTCCATTATTAGCATCAAACAAACATGAAGTGTACAGGTTAGAAAACCCCAGGTTAAAGAAACCTATGCTGGGATGCCTTTCTATGCTTCCAATGACTGTTCCTTACAAAACTGCTAGTTGCTTGGCTATCATTCTAAATCACATGCTTCGTTATTTTGAGTTTTTGCCTGGAAGAAGTAGGCTGATCAAGTGTTCTTGTTCTGACTTCAGTTACTGAAAGCTTACTCAAAACAGTTTGTGGCTGGCATTTGGTTCCTAGAGTTGGCCCAATTCTATGGATTAACATCAGGAAGGAGAATTAAAGTGCATTTCCTCTAGGCAAGCAGCTAACAATATGTGCAGAATGGCCCATAGGTAGGAAACGCAAGGGCAAGTAGAGGAGGACCATCACCTTACATGGAGCTGAAATCCACAGACAGCCAGGCAAATAGATTTTTTTTTAAAAGGTCAGTAATGACAGTTCACATACTGTATTTCCTTCAAAAAAGGTTACCTTTATTATGCTTTTTTGTGGAATTTTTTTTACACAGAAACAAAAACTGTTAGACTCCTATATGGATAATAGTCATAACAAAAACAACACCAATGCAAATAGCAGTCAAGTGCCGAAATCCATATGCTTCATATGAATTTGTATATAATTCAAGCTGATTTTGTTTGTGGGTATTAGCAGACATCTTAGCTGATTGTTGTTGACAGAAAAGTTCATTGGCTGCACTAACCATTCTCAGCTGATTGCTTTCGCTTCTCCAAAGTTTAAGCTAATGTCAAAGGGTGCCTGTACATTTCCTGCCATAGCAAGATGCCACAAGCTCTGGATATACAGCAATTTCGCTTGGAAAAAAATGTTTTTGGTAGTTCAATCATACCTAACTGTCCAAATCTTTTTAATTTTTATACCTAATTATCCTAAAGGATAAATGCACTTATACCCTTGGCCTACCCCTTCACCACCCTGGATGTGGCCCACAGGAAGTTTCAGAGCCTCTGGCCAAAATCCTGTATCTTTCATCAAAGCCTGTGGAGTCAAACACCATAGGTTTCTACTGGGACATCTTCTGAGTTTTTCAGCTCCACTGTGCTGGCATAGCTAAGGAAAAACAAATCATCTGGAGTTCCTGTGCTCTGCTGTTGTTCAAATCAGGTAGATCTATACAAATGGGGAAAGGAAGGAGTTTATTTGGTTCTCTGAAAGTACAGTTATCCTTTAACCAAACAGATTTAACTTTTTAGCTCTTTAGAGATTTTTAGTGAGAATAAGGAGATATTAGCATGCATTGGTACTTACAGCTTAACAAAGGTTAATCACACTTTGCCTGTTTTGCCAAAAACTCTTTGTTTTCCCCAACAAGTCCATAATCTCTTTCTGTATTATGCAGCTCATTACCCCGTGTCCTTTGGCTGTCCCACGTAGCATACACAGAAAAGAGAGAGCGAATAGTACCTCATCGTATAAACAGTTCTGACTTTCCAGTAAGCGAAGGAGCTACAATCCCATTATTTAGTGAGGACATTTCCCAGCACATCTACTGGACAATTTTAAACAGACTCAGACAAATGTTTGGCTCACTCCAGAAACCCCATAACTTATTGTAACCAGCGTTAGATCTTATTTTTAGAAATATGTCTTACACATCTATTACGCAATGGCTCAGCAAGATCGCTTTGTAATATTACTGCAACTTGTGACAAGGCCCTGCTCTTTACCATTTTCCAGAAAGAGTTGTAGTTTGCATACAGAATTACGCAAGGCCATTATTTACTATGACTATGTTATTAAAGATAACAACAATTTCCCTTCTTTTCTCAAGGGTTAGACAATATTTTATGGAAGTTAAGTTAGTTTTGAGTTAAAGTGTATCTTAAAAATAAAATATGTTTTAGATAAAGGGATGTAGAATTTCCTTGCTTTCCTGAAGTGTTAGAAAGAATTTTATAGAAGTTAAAGTGTTACTAAAGTGAAAAAAAAAGTTTTAATTAAAATAATAAACATGTTTTACTCATCTGCTCTGTGCTGGGGTATTGCACAGAGCAGCCCATATCCTCGTGTTCTTGTGTCCACTGTCCCACGGAATACATTAAGGTAAAAAATGTTTTTGGCTTTAGTACCACTTTACATTGATTGTAAACCTTTGTTTGTTTTATTAAAATAACATGTGAGCAGCTCTGATTCTCATCTCCTTGACAGCAGCAGGAGCCAATGCCTCCTGCTGCTGTATCTGAGCCAATGAGGAGCAAGAGAGCCTTGGCTCTTGTGCACATTGCTGGTTCAAGCTCTGGCTCAGGTATGTATTTAGGAGAGCTTCAGGGGGAGCTGCACCTTTACCTCAAAGACATACTAATTCATAGCCACTTGGATAAAATTTGACAAACACCTAGGGCACAGACTTGGTTGCTAGATAGACCCAAGGGCAGTTTTGAATGTGGCCATTGTAAGGCATATGCATATGTTCCAGTGGTCAAGGAATTTGTTAATCCAAAGAATGGTGAAGTGATCAAAATAGAGGCATTCTACAATTGTAGCACAGAGGGAGTAAATTATGCAATAAGATGTCCCTGTCTCAAGTTATATGTAGGTAAAATGATTCTCCCTTTTAGACAAAAGATTTTGGAGCATATAAATTATATTGCTCTACAGAAAGGCATGTTGTAGCTAACCATGGGGGTCGACCTGATGCGTAAAATTTCTGGATAATTGAAGAAATGCAGCTGGGCCAAAGAAAGGGAGATCTGGATAATGTTTATTAAAACAGGAAGCAAAATGGATTTTTCAATTAAATTCATGGGCACCACATGGCCTGAATGAGGGGTTCACCCTTTTACCTTTCATGTGTGATTAGTTGCTCTGGATTTGCGTTGTTGTGTCTAATGTAATATATTAGGTATGGATTGTCTAATTGGATGAGAATGATTTCAATAGCCCATTATGCAACAATGGAATAATACATTGTTGTAAATATAGTTGCTCTCCCTTTATTTTAAGCTCCCTATGTGTTACAGATATATCTATTGGTGGTAACCATTAGGTTCTGAGTGTTTTGGTATAATAGAATTTAGAACAGTGATCTTCATGTACAATGTCTATGATAAGAGTATATAACCCTTATTTTTATTGCATTATTTGTGGCTTTATTACAGCATTGCATTCCACAAATGGTTGGCATTATATAGAGGGATTGACCCTCTGCAATTGAGTTGTTGCTTGTGTGCCATTCTCTTTTCTGTCCTCAAGATAGTGATGGCTTGTATACGCTGAATATCTGTAAAATGGCGTCAATGATGTCAGAACGCCACGGTGCATGCGCCGTGAAGCACCTGCATCATGACGTCATCATGTCATGAATGTGGTGGCCATTTTGGCCAGCCAATCTATAAATATAAGTGAAAACAAACAGTAGATGCCATTTCCTTAGCATGTGACCAGAAGATCACATCTCACACTTGTGCTGTTCACTTTTTCGCTCTATCATTTAACCCCTGACGAAGCTCTGCTATGGAGCAAAACATGTAGGGTGTTTCCTTTTGCTTTTTTCTTTAGAGCACTGTTTATTTTAAGCACATGGTCACTATTTTCTAAAAAAAAAGAAAAAACTATTTGTGGGACAAAGAGGATTGCATCTTTGTTTTTTGTGATGCATGGTGATCCTAATAGGCAGCCAGGTATTTTTGGTGGATATGGTGATGTGTGGGGCCTGTTCATTGTTGGTGTACTTTCTTATCACATGGATGGGTGTACTCGTACTCAGGGGTGGAATGACCATTTGGAAACTTGGGCACTGCCCGAAGGCCGGGTAAAATCCTAAATACAGGTTTCTAGAATAGGCTGAATTTCTAGAATAATTTGAATAGGCTGTATTGGTGTGTAGGGACACGGACCCATGTACAATTGAATAGATAAAAAATATACCAGTGTTCAGTCTTAATAAAAAAAATATGTTTTAGATAAAGTGATGCAGAACTCCTGTCTGTTTCTTTATTGCTGTCTGTGTCCCTGTTGGGAAGGATAACCCTCTCTATTTGTGCTGATGTTCATTTTTACAAGGACTACAAGCGAGGGAAAATCCAAAATCTTGAGTCATTATCAGAAGAGAGACTTAAATCTCAGAAGAGGTTAAATCTTCTGTCTAAGGACACTTGTTCCAGTAACAACTGGGGATTTCCCTTGCTTTGGAGATATTTATTTCACTTGTGGCTTCTACAACAGGACATAAAAGAAGATCTCCACAACAGGACATAAATAACACAAAACAGGGAGCAGCATTAGTGAGTCGTTCCAATAACCAAGTATGGTAGAAAAGTAAATGCTGCTCTGCCCTGTCTCTGGAATCCAGTGTATGTAACCCTAGGGGCCCCATGAAATGCCCTTGGTAACTTTTTCATAGGCTTTTTTGAGTTTGGGCAAGGACACAGGGGCCCCATGATCCCCTATTGCCCGGGGGCCCCATGAGTTGTCAGTCCGCCCCTGTTCACACCTAAGCGTTTTCTGCAGTGTTTTGCAGAAACGCACTACAGTCCATTTACCGTAATTTCCTATGGGACACGTTCACATCGCCACGTTTTCACCCAGTGTATTTTTTGGAAAGGGTCAGGGACTTTTCTAAACGCAAAAAGTTGCATTTTTGGTTCTATATACTTCACTGGAAACACTGCAGAAAAGCATGTAGTGAGGTTTTTATACATTTTTGATGTGTTTTGATCTGCCTAGCAACAAGAAAAAAAATGCAAAACATGTCAAAAACTTATGTGCAAAAACGCAAAACAGACCGCAAAAAGCACTGCAGAAATGGATCAAATGCAAACTGCATAGGTATGAACCTAGCCTTAGATGGCCTCAGCTGCAGCTCCAGCCATGCCAGAGTGTGGTTGGAGTGTCGTCTGAGGCCTTCTTACATACACCAGACTCCAGGGACTGGTCAGAGCGGTGTCTACTTCTATACTGAAAATACATTCTAGTGTGCTTTCATTCACAGAATGATCAGAATGTTGCAATTTATTTTCATTCCTGAGCTCAGGGCAGAACATTTCCACACTGATACATTGTATACTTTCAACTTATTGGCCAGTGATCCCTTCATTATTATTTTGTTCATTGTTAAAAAAAAATGACAGCTTACTGCCAGGTGATAAAAAAAAAGAAATATGTGTGTTCTTTAGCCCTGGTTCACTCTGGTGTGACTTGTCATGCAATTTCAAACTGCATGACAAGTCGCACTCTAATGTCGGCAATGGAACAGTTCAGATTTGGTGCTAATCTGACTTTGCGGTCCAGCACCAATTTGAAAAAAAAAAGGTTCCTGTACTATTTTTTTATGCTTTCAGGTGCACTTGAAATCACACTAACATGCCGTTTTGAAATCATGTGACTTCAAGTGAAGTTGCATGATTTCAAAGTCGGATCCAGTGTGGTAGCATTTAACTCACATTTGATATTTTATCTCACATTTGATATTTTACTTTGATAAATTTACTCTCATTGTCTCATGCGATATTTCTGAAAAATGAGAAACGCGACCCTCATATCGCATGCGGAATCCTTGCGCCTGTTTACATATATGCGGATTGGATACGGTTTGAACCACATCCAATCTGCATGACGTGAAATTACATTGCTTCCTATGGTGCCTATGGTTCCTGTTCACATATGTCCAGTGCACTGGTGGTGCAGATTCAGTGCAGTTTGAAAAAGAGTTATGTCTGATTTGTGAGCAGTAGCTTCAGGTTCAGGTGCGGATTACAGGCTATTGACTTCAATGTAAACCGCATATGTGTGAACAAGATAATCCTGTCCTGCACCTGATCTAAACCTGACGTGAACCTGTGAACAGCTACTGTATCAATTAGCAGTGAAACCTGAGCTTCAATGCACACCGCATATATGTGAATCGGTAGTCACACCTCTGTGCCATCTGATTCTATTATATCACTTTGTTTGGCAGTTAGACTACAAATAGCCCCGGTGAACTTCCAGAGTTGAGACAGACTGAAACATGTCAGGGGTTATTCAGTTTAACCCCTAGCCGCCGAGCTCACACAAATATGCGTCCTCTTGGCATCTGGGCCTTGACGCTGAGCGCCCGCATATTTGCGTACCATTTGAAAATACATATGTGCTGAGAGCGCGCTCCCAGCACATATGTCCGTGACTCACGGAAAGGTCCTGATCTCCTCTTGTGATCGGGACCTTTTCCAATCATGTGACCCCCGTGACAGTGAGTCACATGACCCTAAAACCCTGTCCTGCCTCCCAGCTTCTGAAACTCTTAAAGGGCCAGGAGGTGCCGGCGCAAAGGGGTTAAAGGAAGTGATGTAAGAGACTTATGAGGCTCAATCCACTAAAATAGATGAGTCCCTACAACACCACTACTTGTTTGATCTTTTTATCTATCGTTTCCTCCTTAAAGTATTCAAATCTTAACCATAAAAACCACCAAGATGTGTAGTCTTTTATTTCATGTAAAATAAAAATGTTCTGTCAAAAGTCTTGCATTTGACTTTTGCTCTGTTTTTTCCTTCCTAAGAGTTTTTGAAACATTGTTATTCTGACTTAAATAACAATTTGGCCCCTTTAACATGTGCGATTTGGTCTGCCTGCCAGTTTTTCAGGCTGACCTGATCGGATGGTCCATGTATTCCTATGGGCTGGTGGATGTAAATGACTTTTGTCCATTTACACCTGCCTACCTCCAATATGATCCACTAAAAAAGAAAAAAAAATGGAAGGGGATCGCGGTTCCCTTTGTCTAGATGGATCAGATCAAATTGGAGGCCAGTTGGGTGTAAACGTACAGGCAGTCTGTTTACACGCCCATAGAGCCCATAGAGCGGTGCAGGCGGTGACCGTGTCCACTCTGCAGAAACTAAGCAGACACAGACCTGTCCTCTGCCCGCTCTGCTCTGATCAGCAGGGGATGAGAGGACAGATTCCCTGCTGGGCAAAATGGATTCCACCCCGTGTGAAAGGGGCTTTAGTAACATCTTTATATTTGGAGGGCTGGTAGTCATTCCATTGTGTTGGGTTAAGAGATAATATTTGGTAGCTGAACTGACCAATATTTGGTACTATTGGATGCTTTGTCTATAGTCTATAAATCCCATAGAATAGACAGAATTATTTCATGTACACACTATGGGTCATTTTATATATACAGTATATATATATATATATATATACTCATATACTTGTCCTGTCCTTCACTGATGGAGGTAAAGGTGAAGATATAAAGGCCAGCTAAAGACCAACTAAAAATACTTACATTAATAGCTTTCCCTTGTAATGTGATTTTAAAGAGACATATTATTAGGTTACTGTACTAAAGGGCTAGGTTTAGTGGATTACAGTTGTAATGTGAGATGTTCTAGCTTGACATTTAGTTGATACAAAGTATATACTCAAGTGCAACAGTGTCCTTGGTGACATTTTCTTTTCTTGTATATACTGGAGCATATCTATATATATTAGTGAGCGGTATTTGAAATGGATAACTGCTCTTGTATTATTCTGCACGTAGGTGTCTGCATTAAAGTCTTTCCGATTACATTCCTCATGCACAAGAATTTTACCAGCAAGATACTGTTCATTTGCACAATGGAGGTGGAGGTGAAAAAAGCAGGGCAAGGAAATCTTTGCTAGTGGATGTTTAAAATCTGACTCTAACAAACTATTGCCATTTAATCTGACTCTTTAACCCACTATTGCCATTTAATCTGACTCTTTAACCCACTATTGCCATTTGATATTTACAGGTGACAAAATGATTTTAGCATGTTTTGTAATTCGGGGTGAGTGAAATTTAGAGTTTGACTTCCCTCCAAATGTGTCTATATTTTGGCAAAATGTATTGATGTCAATAGGGAAGGTGAAATCAAAATTGTTTTAGTAGCTTTCAGGGCTGTAATGAGCTTTTCAGGTGGACCTGATTGGAAGGTCCATACATTCCTATGGACCAGCAGGTGTAAATAGACTTCTATCTGCCTACCTCCAGATTCGATCTGGGCCACAAAAAATACGAAAGAGGACTGCGTCCTCTTTTGTTTGGGAGGACCGGGTCAGAGGTAGCCAGGTGTTAATGGACAACGAAGTCTGTCCATGTCTGCTCTGTATAAACCGAGTGGATGCACACCTGTCATCCACCTGCTCTGGGATCAGTGGAGAGATTCCCTGCTGATTGGAACAGAAGGTGCCAGTGTGAAAGGGCCCTAAAAGACAAATATAAACCTCAGTCCAATCATTTATATAAAATTAAACTCTTCTATGATATATGTTTTTCTGCATGCAGCCTACAACGAGAAAGAACTTCTTATCATAGTCAATGAATACTGAGCAACTGAAATTGTTGTAGAATATAGCATAGAGCAGTGTTTCTCTACCTTTTTTCAGTCAAGGCACCTTTTGAAATTATGGACAGTCCTGAGGCACCCTTTAAAATTATGGACAGTCTTGAGGCACCCCATTCTAAAATGTCAAAAACTATTCTAATAGTTTTTATAATGCAGCAACATCCACACATGTAGGACACCCAACATTAGAGGTGATTTATTCTTCCAAAGCAAATACACTTTTGCACACTGGCACTGACTAGTATTCTGGTGTTTCTCTTCTCTCTCAGTTTTTCTCCATCATTGAGCTAATGTTACGACAGCACTGATGGAGAGGGGCGGGGGGTCAAACTAGGATGCAGTGCAGGCAGCTGACATCCTCCTCACCAAAAAATGATGTCATTGGTTGTCAGGATGCTGGCAGCTAGAAGGTCTTAATGGCGCACAATGAAAACCTGCGACTTTGTGTAACTAAAAGGCAGACTTGTTCCACCCACTGGCCTGTACAAGTTTTGGGCAATTTTTAGACATTTTGCCAAGGCACCCCTGAAGAAACCTCAAGGCACCCCAGGGTGCCTGGGCACCCTGATTGAGAAAGGCTGGCATAGAGAGTACAGGAGACAGGACTAACCCTACGTTCACATCTGTGTGGGTGAAATGCGGACCCGAGGGCGGGTGCCATTAGTTCTAATGTCATGCCGCCCGCACTGAAAAACGCAACCATACTGGGAACCGAGGTTTCCATGCGGGCTGCGTTTAACAAAGTGTAGGGACTTCTTCCCTGCATGTCACTGGCACAGGAAATGAATCAAATGAATGGGCTCTCGTGCCCGTGCAAAACGCAGCTCGCACAGCTGCATATATGTGAACCGGAGGTAAGTCATAAATAGCCCAGTGTCCAGAGGACAGGTGTCAGAAATGCATAACACACAGGGTGCAGGGGTTAGCAGTCTGTAACACACAGAGTGCAAAGGTAAGCTGTACGCAATGTACAGAGAGCAGGGGTCACACATGGTTTATACACAGGGAGGTATGTAACACACAGAGTGCAGGAACATGGTTAGGAGTGCAGAATCCACAGAGCAGAGGGGAAAAGATTACAAAATGCACAGAGTGCAAGGGTCAAGAAAAAGTAGTGAACAGGTCAGTACACACAATTTACCTCCTGAAGCCAAAATACCCACCAGAACAGATGTCCCCTCTCCCATTAGTACATATTCTTTTCCCCTTGAGTACAGATCCTCTCCAAGTACAGATCTCCCTCCAGCACAGCTGCCCCATTGTACAGATTCAACCCCAGTACAGACCACCCTAGCTCTCCCCTGCCTCCTAATACAGTTCTCTTCCCAGTACAGGTCTCCCATCCAGTACAGCCCCCCCCCCCCACCCCATTAAACCCACTTACCAGAGCAGGCAGTTTAAAGTATGGGAAAGTCCTCTCCTGGCTGTTAAAGATTATAAAAAAAATCTAAAGTGCCAACATTTTCCACAATGCTCTTTACAGTGAAGTCATCTAGGCTCTAGTTATTATGAAAATGCAGCATACACAAACACAAAAGACCTCATTCATACAGGGTGTCTGCTTTGCTACTCTGAACGCCAGAACTTCCGGCAGGAGAAAGCTACTTAAAAAGCCACAAATTGCACACGACATGTTTAAGTGCATCAATTGTTTGAGCATTAATGGACTCCATTAGCCAGAATATTAATTTATTTTGACCATGCGGATTAATTAACGTTCAGATGTGTTTAGGTGCTCTTCAGCGCCTCTCCTGAATGTGCTTTTGATGTGTTTTTTTTTTCAGCCTGTAAGTGTTCCTCTTCTAAAATGCCTGCGTAGACACATAGACTAATATAGAGGTGTTTACAGGATAAAACCCCAAAAAACAAACGCCTGTAAAAGCAGCATTATTTTTTAAAGCCCGTGTCCATGGAGCCTACAGCAATAGAAATAAGAACTCTTCTAAAAAAATCTAAATGAAAACTGTATAATTGTCATCATGTCTGACCTGTACAATATGAAGCCTTTTATGATGATGCAGCGTTACCCTCTAGAGGGGCGGTGAATTTTGTTGGATCCCCTAAACGCTGTACCGCCAGGCAACATTCATTTTCCACACATTCTCCCAGAGTCAGTAAGACAGTCATTGAGCTTGTTTTTGTTGTTTTTATTAGGGGTTAACAACTTGGATGAGGTCTAGGGGTGTATGGAATGCCCAAGGAACTGTAGAACTTTCAGGACAACTTCTTAGCAAAGTGACAAAATGTGGACAAAAATCAGCAACAGTCTTAGTAAAGAGCACTGCGTCCCCTTTTGTGTATCTCCACAGACCCCAGATGAAACTCTCCTCCTTCAGCTGGCTGTCCTGAGGGTATCACTGGGCAAGGGATTCCAAGATCTAATGTGGAGTAGTCCCAGATGAGAACTAGTTGGGTATTGAACCTGACTGCCCTCTCCTTAATGTGGCCCAGAGGGTGTAGCAGTACTCACACAGTCCTGTCCTTATGCTAGGCTGGCTCCTTCCCTTCCTCAGGATGCCCCCCCAGGAGACTGTGGTACAGTGAAGATCCTTCTGTCAAGCTTTGGCCTGTAGATAGCTCCCACTCCACTGGGGTCCCCTCCCAGGCTACACACTCCAGCACCTTCGTTCAGTCCACCTGACTGTCCTGCTGTTCAGGCTCTTCCACATTAAGGCTCCATGCACACGGGGCGCTTTTTGATAACGCTGGTAATGTTAGCTGTGTAAAGTCACGTTAAAAATGTGAGTTTTTCAGCTTTTTTTAGCATTTTTGCATTAGCAGTTAGCGGCGTTTTGTCGTGTTTTTCCAAATTTGCAAGTTTTAGTGGGTCTTTTTACAAAAAAATTTTTTTTAGTCAAAAAAAGTCAAAAAATGCCGGTTTGCGGTGTTTTACCACGTTTTTCAGCCTTAGAGCGTTTTTACAGCTGAAAAAACTCCTCTAGAAACCCACTAGTCCTGGGTTTTTTTTCCAGCCAAAAAACATCCCAGCCAAAAAACGTTGCTTACAGTCTATGTGTGCATGGATACATAGGATAACATACTGGGTGGGGGGGTTACTGGGTGTAGAAAAAAACGTCAAAAGCCAAAAACAGCATCTCTAAAAATGTCCAGTGTGCATGAGGACTTAAGGTTGCCTCCTGCCTGGGGATTGGCCAAGTTCCCTTAACCCCTTCACGCCGGCGCCTCCTGGCCCTTCGAGGGTTTTAGAAGCCGGGTTTAGGGTCATGTGACCGCCATGACACGCTGTCACGGCGGTCCCATGATCGGGAAAGGTCCCGATCAAAAAAGGAAATTGGGACCTTTCCGTGAGTACCGGACATGTGTGTTGGGAGCGCGCAGGGCACGCGCTCTCAGCACATATGTTCTTTTTTAATAGAACGAAAATGTGTGGCCGCTCGGTCTCTAGGCCCAGACGCCGGGAGTCTGCACATTTGCGTTTGGCCGGCGTGAAGAGGTTAAACATACAAATCTAGGTCTCCTCCCCTCCTTTGCCCCTCTTCTAGAAATTAACAGTAGTTTCTAGAAGGGTGGGAGGGCTCCAGAAGCTCTGAACTGCAAAGTCTTTTAGCTTGACCTGAGGTAACCTCTCTCTACCTGACTCCCAGGCTGACTCATCCCAGGCTTCTAGCAAACCTAGGTGACCTATTAGCTTAGGTGACTGTATCCTAGATTACAGGTAATTGTAGCCTTTTATTACTGCAGAATTATGGGTAAAAATAGACAATGTGCTATGGTACAAAAGAGAACATATTTTTCTTTTTCTTATTGTCTTAAACATTTCATGATTCAGTCAGGCAAATGTTAGGTCACCTATACAAGAACAGTTTAGCTTTACAGTGAAAAAGGAAGACCAGCTATTCAATGTGTGTTCTTTCACGGTGAGGGGGTTGCGTAGACACCAGCCTATACAACTATAGCCCAAGTTATCCCAAGGCCATTCTAGACTTTTCTCCTGCATCTCAGAGAAGATATGTGCTTATTTCAACCATCAAAACATTTGAAAAATATAATATCTCATCACTACCTTCATATGCAGTGCACAATTTACTTCTGCCTAGCAGCACAGGGGTCGTTGGTTCAAATCCCAACCATGACACTACCTGCCTGGAGTTTGCATGTTCTCCCTGTGCCTGCATTGGTTTCCTCCAGGAACTCTGTTTTCCTCTCACACTCCAAAGACATGATGGTAGGTTAATTGGATCCTGTCTAAATTGCCCTAGCATGTGTATGAATGTGAGTTATGGACCTTAGATTGTGAGCTCCTTGATGGCAGGGACTGATGTGAATGTACAATATACATGTAAAGCACTGTGTAAATTGATGGTGCTATGTAAGTACCTTTAATAAATAACAGATAAATAAAAATAATGGAGCTCAGACAAGCTGTTTGGCATAAAGTATATTGGATTTATGACAGGATATGGGTAAGTTATGGTGGTATTGGTTGCAATCAGTGTTTGGACTCTACATATAGCAGAACGCAAGTTGGAATGAGTACTCTCACTATATATAACTCATGCTGCACACAGTTAGGAAGTTTTGAAAGATTTTCTTAGCAATTTGCTAGTCTGAGTGGCTGGCAACCTGCTTTTGATCTGTAAAGTATAAAAATGAAAATCTACCATGAACTCCTGGTCATACCAGAAGGGTCCTATCAGTTTTGGAGGAGTATGGTCCATGTTTTCTATTCAACTGCACAGGCAGGAGAAGTGATATTTATTTTAAAGTGTAAATCCAGGATATTGCTAACAATGCTTAAACCTACTGCCACCCCTTCTTTTAAATCCTATTCTAATGACCCTGTCAAAGGAATATGCCTATACTTACCTCTTCTGAGGGTTCTCTGCTCCGGTCACATGATATCCCCGGTGGCAGGTTTTAGGGGAAAGGAGAAATCTCTGACAACGGCTATAATGCCTTGCTATGGGATATCCATTGTCGGTTTTCTCTACTCTTTCCTGAAACCACCACTGGGAGTTAATCACATGGCTGGACAGGGTGCCCTCAGAATTGATAAGTATATATAAAAGTATATATATTAAGGGGAGGGGGGGTGTGGGAGCAGGTTTAGGGGATAAGTTCACCTTTGGAACATGTTACATGTTCCACCTATATTTAAGGTGGAACATGTAACATTTTCAAGCTCCTGCCTCTTCTCCACCTGCTTCCCCCCTCCCTGTGACAGCGGGCAGGGGATCCTCTTCCCGTCCTGTGAATGAATGAACTACAAGTACTGCTGGCTGCCACTGCCAATGGCTTGTAGTTCTCAATGAACTATGTGAATGCTGGTGAGCGCTCTCGTAGTTCATTGATTCTTCCTACCATTCAGTTACTGACTGCCCTGTGCCTGCACAGTGTACTGAAAGTCTGCAGGAGCCTGGCATTGCACCCGTGATCTGATGATAGCTGGTACAATGATTTACAGGCTGTAGAGTAAAAAAATAATAAACGCATTTTTTTTCTTGCAAAAAGATGTGTGTGTGTGTATATATATATATATATATATATATATATATATATATATATTAAAAGGTGACTTTATCCTTTAAGCTTTATTAGCAATAGCCTGGAATTCCACTTTAAGTTTATCCCTTATATCTTTACTACTGTTTGCTTGTTTGTAGGTATCATATTTTTTACCTTCTGTTTTTTGTAACTTGTTTGTATGACTTTCTGTAGCCATTGCTATGCACTGCCCACCTAGAGATATTAAAGTTGTTGTAAAGGCAGAAGGTTTTTTATTACCTTACTGCATTCTATACATGAAGGTAAAAAAGGTAAAACCTTCTGCATGCAGCGCCCACCGCAGCCCCCTAAAAATACATACCTGAGCCTGATCTCGATCCAGCGATGTGCACGAGAGCTGAGGCTCTCTCGGCTCTCTTGCACCTCATTGGCTCATATTGGCTCCCCATGCTGTAAATTAGAGCCAGTGATGAGCAGTGGGGGCAGGCCCAAGTCAATTGGCTTGTTATGGTGGCACTGGGAGGGTGGAGCCCAGAGCACCAGCGGGGGACCTGAGAAGAGAATGATCGGGGTTTTTCTTTGGAAAACCATAATAAGTATAGCAAGTTTATTATTTTAATAAAAAAAAAACCAAGTTTTACAATAACTTTAAATATAAATGAATAAGATGGTTTTTGATTGCTCTAAAGAACACATAAATGTGAAGAGACAGATTGTGATATTGTGTGAGCAGCTGTATTGTATGAGCTAGGTCAGGGGTCTGCAACCTTTAAGACATAAAGAGCCACTTGGACCCGTTTCCGAGAGGGAAAAAAAGACTGGGAGCCGCAAAACCATTGCAACATTTAAAACAAATCCGACACTGCATATATTGCAAAAAGCGCTCTGGTCATGAAGGGGGTTTAAGGGCCCAGTAAGCAAAGGGTTAATCAGGGCCACAGTGTATCGTCATAATCACAATCATAGCCTTAGGTCAGTGGTGGGCAACCTTTTTTTTCAACTGAGCCAAATCTCGCCATACCCCCATATAGTAATTCATCCCCCATAGTAATTCATCCCCCATATAGTAATTCATCCCCCATAGTAATTCATCCCCCATATAGTAATTCATCCCCCATAGTAATTCATCCCCCATATAGTAATTCATCCCCCATAGTAATTCATCCCCCATATAGTAATTCATCCCCCATAGTAATTCATCCCCCATATAGTAATTCATCCCCCATATAGTAATTCATCCCCCCTATAGTAATTCATTCCCCATATTGTGTCAATTCACTTACCTTTGCTCCGCGCATTCCTCTCACCGTGTTCCCGCGCCGTTCCGGTCTTCAGGGCGGACTGTGAGAGGAGAGGAGTTCGTCACGCTGCCCCGCCTACATCCTGACAGCCAATGTTTGCCACGCTCTTCGGGCCGGATTAAAAGGTCCGCCGGGCCGTAGTTTGCCCATTGCTGGGCTAGCTGCAGAGTCCTGACTTTTGGGGCGGCCGCCCGAGAGGAGGGAGGGGAGCGGGCGCCCGGCACACAGAAGACCCTATTGCAGGGGTGGGCAAACTTTTTGACTTGAGGGCCGCAATGGGTTCATATATTGGACCCGGGGGCCGGACCAAGAGTAGATGAATGATGTGTATGTGTCATCCATAGTAAGTATAGTAATATTCCCCCATAGTAAGCATAGTAATTAATCCCCCATATAGTAATTCATCCCCCATAGTAATTCATCCCCCATATAGTAATTCATCCCCCATATAGTAATTCATCCCCCATAGTAATTCATCCCCCATAGTAATTCATCCCCCATATAGTAATTCATCCCCCATAGTAATTCGTCCCCCATATAGTAATTCATCCCCCATAGTAATACATCCCCCATAGTAATTCATCCCCCATATAGTAATTCATCCCCCATAGTAATTAATCCCCCATATAGTAATTAATCCCCCATAGTAATTCATCCCCCATATAGTAATTCATCCCCCATATAGTAATTCATCCCCCATAGTAATTCATCCCCCATATAGTAATTCATCCCCCATAGTAATTCATCCCCCATATAGTAATTCATCCCCCATATAGTAATTCATCCCCCATAGTAATTCATCCCCCATATAGTAATTCATCCCCCATAGTAATTCATCCCCCATAGTAATTAATCCCCCATATAGTAATTAATCCCCCATAGTAAGTAATCCCCCATAGTAATTCATCCCCCATAGTAATTCATCCCCCATAGTAATTCATCCCCATATAGTAATTCATCCCCCATAGTAATTCATCCCCCATAGTAATTAATCCCCCATATAGTAATTCATCCCCCATATAGTAATTCATCCCCCCTATAGTAATTCATCCCCCATATTAATTCATCCTCCATATTAAGTCCCCAAGTCCCCCCTGTGTCAATTCACTTACCTTTGCTCCGCGCGTTCCTCTCGCCGTGTTCCCGCGCCGTTCCGGTGTAGCATGAAAATCTGTCTCCTATGAGGATCTGTCCCCCTCGACGTATCTGCGCATGTGCCAGTTTCAGGCATTAGCAGCCGATCGGCGATCTCCGGCACATGCGCAGATACGTCGAGGGGGACAGATCCTCATAGGAGACAGATTTTCATGCTACACCGGTCTTCAGGGCGGACTGTGAGAGGAGCCTAGCGGGAGCCTAGCTCCGCGGGCCAGATTAAAAGGTCCGCCGGGCTGTATACGGCCCGCGGGCTGTAGTTTGCCCATTGCTGCCCTATTGCCTGTCACCTGGTGGGCAGTGTGCTCCGGAGCCGCAGCCAAGGTGAAAAAGAGCCGCATGCGGCTCTGGAGCCGCGGGTTGCCGACACCCGAGCTAGGTTGTAAGTCACTACTATTTGTATGGAATTGTATCATGTGGCTATGCAGTCGTGCTGCAATTTTAGCAGTTGAAAATAGATAGGATGAGAACAGCCTATATCTCCAAGCTCAAGAAATGGCAAAAATATTGATATACAAAAATAAAATAAAAATGATTAAACCAGTAATTAAATATTTAAACCAAGTTGCCGTTTTAAATAACAAAAAAATCTATAAAGAGTGACTAAAAAAAGTAGTACACATAAACAGCGCTATGTCATACACAATGTCCAATTGATATAAAAGAATAAAAGAAAGAAAAAAACTTCCACCAAAATTGCCAAAAATAGTGCATTATCTTTTTTAAAAAACAGTGCTTTATTTAAGTACCAGTTGCACTCACATTTAAATAGTGTAAAAAACACTTTTATATCACCAACAATTTTGTGACTTTTCCCAGTGATTCAAATCAAATCAGTAATTCCAGGTGACTTCCTTAATGAGTATAAGATGTGCGCTCACCTCCAGATTAGCTTGTAACAGGCTAGTAATGTTTTTGTCCACTTAATGGGACTGATGTTTGTTGCACCATATGAAGAGTGGTGGGTCCCTCTCAGGCTGATTCCCGTCTCCTACACCTGCTGGGATCAAACTCTTATACTGCTTATCTCCTGCTTTCCTTTCCTTGGTAGGTGCCCTCAGTGGAAAGAAAATTGCCAAAAATAGTGCTTTATCTTTTTAAAAAACAGTGCTTTATTAAGTACCAGTTGCACTCACATTTAAATAGTGTAAAAACTGCAATTGCAATTGCAATCACAACCCCCGATGAAGCCACGTGATCGGCGGCGTAACGCGTAGGGGAGGGGCTACGACGTCACTGGCCATTCAAGGACAACAGGTCTACACAAGGCAGGCAGTGTTTGGCATGCTGTTGATGTATTGTTGGTGATATAAAAGAGGTTTTTACACTATTTAAATTTCACAAGTTTATTAATATTGATTTTTTGATATAATTATTGGAAATATGTATTGATTTAATATTCAAAGAAGGAGCGCAACATATTGTTTTTATGTTTTTGAATTATTTGCACATATAAAGAGGATGTGCTGTATGTTTGCGATCCTGTAATAGCAGTGAGTGGCTCGCAAGTTACATCTTTGTTTTTATTTGAATAGCACTTCGTATATATACTTCCAATAAAATGTCCGCCGCTCACAGCAGCTAGTGACAGTCTCACCGCTGACGTCACAGATGGTCACGCCTTGCCGTGTTTCGTCATATCCGACAGACACCCTCAGAGGAAGTCGGATGTGACGAAACGTGTCAGGGCTTGACCATCCGTGACGTTATCACACACGCCGGGACCACATGGTGAGAGCACGTGATCGTTGTTTAAGATCTCAGTTACCAGTGTGACTGTCACCAGCTGCTGTGAGCGGCAGCCATTTTATTGGAAGCATATATACAACGTGCATTTCCATGATAGCTTAGGGAATCTCAGAATCATCCAGTTAGCACATAGCTTTTAGCCCTGGTTCACACATATGGTTTTTCAGAGACAGAGAGCGAGAGATAAAGTAAAAACGCTCTGTAAATAGTGCATAAAACAGTTAAAGTCAATTCACAAAAGGAAATAAATAAATAAATCCGGTACATAAGTAGTGGTCCAAGCATGCAATAGTTAAGGAGCTGGCAGCCATTGGCCCCCTTATCAACCAGTAAACAACATGCTTGTTATGGAGCAGGTGGCTGCCACTTCCTTAACCGCTTGCCTGCCACCCTGTGACAATATTTCTGCGCAGGGCTGCGCAAAATCTTGTGTGTGTGTATACAGTGTTCCCTCGCCACTTCGCGCTTCATGTTTTGCGGCTTCAGTGCTTCGCGGGTCAGCAGCCACATTGTGGAAAGGAGCGTTGTTTCATGTTGATGCGCGAGAGAGAAGGATCCCTGCATGTCAACCAAAGAGATGAGTTGACTCAGAGAGTACTGTATTTTAGTGTTGTGTTGGCGATAACTTTTTTTATTAATTAAGCCCTTATAATACCGCCTAAGCGCTGTGCCCCTGCGAAAGATTCCTCCGGGGCGCCCAAGAGGAAGAAGATGATGACCATCAGCGAAAAAGTGAAACTTTTAGATATGATCAAAGAGGGCAGAAGTTATGCATCTGTGGCACGCCATTACGGGGTGAATGAATCTACTGTGCGGTACATCAAGAAAGCGGAAGCAAACATCCGCAAAACTGCTTCAATAACCTTCAACAAAGAAGCAAAACGTGTGATAACTCCGCGTAATAACAGAATTGTGAAAATGGAAGGTGCACTGGCATTGTGGATTGCTGATTGCAGGAAAAAGACAGTGAGTGTGGACACTAATATGATCAGGACAAAGGCCACAGTTCTCTACGACCAAATCTTGCCCGATGACGACAATGAAGAGGCTGAAGAAGGTGCTGACGAACCTCAAGCCAGTACTAGCGCTGCCAGGAGTGATTCGCCTCCTCGCGGACAAGGCTTTTCAGCCAGCAAAGGCTGGTTCGAAAAATTTCAAAAAAGATACGGCCTCAGAAATGTGTTTCTGTATGGTGAGGCTTCCTCTGCTGACAACGATGCTGCTTATCGTTACGTGGAGGAAAAGTTTCCTAACGTCATTAGTGAGGTAGGCTACCTTCCTGAACAAGTTTTTAACATGGATGAAACAGGCCTTTTTTGGAAGAGGATGCCTTCACATACATTCCTCTTCAAGGACGAAGTGAAGAGGCCAGGTTTCAAGGCTCACAAAGACCGTGTGACTGTCTGTTAGGAATGGACTGGCCAGCAATGGTGGGACTCACCTGCCTTTTGATCTGCAGTACCAGGGCTGGCCAGCGGGTGCTCCCAGCAATCAGAGACTCAACCTTTCAGCCAGCTAACACCTGGAACTGATGATACTGGTGTATTTAAGGGATGGCCAGACTTGCAGACTCTGCCTTGGTGTTGTGTTTGTCCTGGGCCCTGTATCTGTCCTGCATCCTGTTTCTGTTCCTTTGCTGACTTCTCCTGCTCTGATCCTGGCTTGTGACCCTGACCATCCCTCTGTCTGACCCTCTGTACTACGCTGCTTGCTACCTGTTCTGATCCCTGGCTTGTGACCCGGACCATCCCTCTGCCTGACCCTCTGTACTATGCTGCTTGCTACCTGCTGAACCTGGCCTGTGACCCCGACCATTCTCCGCTTGCTCCCCCTGTACCTACCTGCCCAATTGATATTGACCCGGCCTGCCTGACGACGCTTTGTTGTATGTACTGTTATCTGTGGGTGGTTGGTTTGGTTTGTTTGCACTGTATTATGTTTTAGTATAGCACTGCGTTTATGTTTGTACTGTTAGTGTTAATAAATTATATTGTTTATAACATATCTGAGGTCTGCGTTTCCCTGCTTCAGTCACACACCTCTGGTCATACCTGGGAGCCCTGACATTACACCAAGGCCAATCCTGACCAGAAGTGGCTGCACAGGGAAGCCATCTTGGCTTGTTGATGGGAAGGATGGATCTTGAGGAGGTTGAGTATTTATATCTGCTAGTGTTTGATGACAGGGAGTATGCTTATCAAACTCTGAAGGAGTATACCCGGGATGAATTGCTAGAATGTATACGGCTCGCTCATGTTCTAGTAGATCAGGGCACAGTGTTCTCTGAGGTGCAGCCATTGATTGAGGTTTGTGCAGAGTTGGTTTCATCTGGTTCCCCCGAATGCAGGGATGAATTTTTGCCACCATTTAGTGCAGACCAGGTAGAGTCCCTGGTGTGGTTATTAGAGGATGATGTGGGTTACTTTCTGGAGCGTTATTCCACATGTTCACCACAGACACTGAGAGATTGTATAAACGCAGTGCAGTCATTGACCAGACAGGCTTTGTGTAAGCTCAGCTTTGTTCAACCCATACTGCAGACATGGACAGATTTGTTGCACCCAGCCTCAGTCAGCTTACAAAGACCCAGTCCTGCTTCTAACTCTACTCCTGTATTCCCAACAGCTCCTCCAGTTACAGCCCAGTATACTTGGCTATCTACCGCATGTCAGTACCCTGTTCCCACTCACTGCACCTATCCTGCCTTTAACCCTGTAAAAAAGCCCTCTGTAGCAACTGCTCCCTCTCCTGTTCCATCCTCCAGTTCTTCTCTGTCTCCAGCTGCTCCATTCGTTTGCAGACCTGCGTTTACTTGCAGTGCTCCAGTAGTTAAAACCAGAAAAAAGCGAAAATTCTTTCCAACCAATACCATCCTGCCAGTATCCAAACCGGTGAGCCTGCCTTCCGTGGTTCAGACTGATGCCTGTACGCAGCCTGATGCCTCTACTCGGCCTGAAGCCTCTACGCGGCCTGAAGCCTCTACGCGGCCTGATGCCTGTACTCGGCCTGATGCCTCTACTCGGCCTGATGCCTCTCTTCAGCCTGAAGCCTCTACTCGGCCTGATGCCTCTCTTCAGCCTGAAGCCTCTACTCGGCCTGAAGCCTCTACTCGGCCTGATGCCTCTACTCGGCCTGATGCCTCTACTCGGCCTGATGCCTCTACTCGGCCTGATGCCTCTACCCAGCATGATGAACTGATCCAGCCTGACGATCCTATTAGGCCAGTTGACTCGATGCCCGCTGTTGATCCAGATGATCCGGTACCCGCTGTCGTGCCAATTGACTCAGAGCCCGCTGTCGTACCTGGTGACTCGGTGCCCACTGCCTTGCCAGATGACGCGGTGCCCGCTGGCAAGCCAAATGACCTGATGCCTGGTGACCTAGTGTCCGCTGCCATACCTGATGACCCGATGCCCGCTGTCGAGCCAGACAATCCGGTACCTGATGACCCGGTGCCCACTGTCGTGCCTGTTGACTCGGAGACCACTGCCTTGCCAGATGACGCGGTGCCCGCTGTCGAGCCAAATTACCTGATGCCTGGTGACCCGATGCCCGCTGTCCAGCCAGACGATTCAATGTCTGCCCCGGTGCCCGCGGTCATGCCAGTTGACTCGGAGCCCACTGCCTTGCCAGATGACGCGGTGCTCGCTGTCGAGCCAAATGACTTGATGCCTGGTGACCCGATGCCCGCTGTCCAGTCAGACGATCCAATGTCTGACCCAGTGCCCGCGGTCATACCAGTTGACTCGGAGCCCACTGCCTTGCCAGATGACGCGGTGCCCGCGGTCGAGCCAAATGACCTGATGCCTGGTGACCCGATGCCCGCTGTCCAGCCAGACGATTCAATGTCTGCCCCGGTGCCCGCGGTCATGCCAGTTGACTCGGAGCCCACTGCCTTGCCAGATGACGCGGTGCCCGCTGTCGAGCCAAATGACCTGATGCCTGGTGACCCGATGCCCGCTGTCCAGCCAGACCATCCAATGTCTGACCCAGTGCCTGCGGTCATACCAGTTGACTCGGAGCCCACTGTCGTGCCTGGTGTCTCGGTGCCCGCCGCTCCGCCTGGGGGCCCGAGACCTGTTGCTCCGCTTGGGGGTCCAGCGCCCGCCGCTCCGCCTGGGGATCCGGCGCCCGCCGCCCCGCCTGGGGGCCCGAGACCTGTCGCTCCGCCTGAGGGCCCGAGACCTGTCGCTCCGCCTGGGGGTCCGGCACCTGCCACTCCGCTTGAGGGCCCGAGACCTGTCGCTCCTCCTGGGGGTCCGGCGCCCGCCGCTCCGCCTGAGGGCCCGAGACCTGTCGCTCCACCTGGGGGTCCGGCGCCCGCCGCTCCGCCTGAGGGCCCGAGACCTGTCGCTCCATCTGGGGGTCCGGCGCCCGCCGCTCCGCCTGAGGGCCCGAGACCTGTCGCTCCTCCTGGGGGTCCGGCGCCCGCCGCTCCGCCTGAGGGCCCGAGACCTGTCGCTCCTCCTGGGGGTCCGGCGCCCGCCGCTCCGCCTGAGGGCCCGAGACCTGTCGCTCCGCCTGGGGGTCCGGCGCCCGCCGCTCCGCCTGAGGGCCCGAGACCTGTCGCTCCACCTGGGGGTCCGGCGCCCGCCACTCCGCCTGAGGGCCCGAGACCTGTCGCTCCTCCTGGGGGTCCGGCGCCCGCCGCTCCGCCTGAGGGCCCGAGACCTGTCGCTCCGCCTGGGGGTCCGGCGCCCGCCGCTCCGCCTGAGGGCCCGAGACCTGTCGCTCTACCTGGGGGTCCGGCGCCCGCCGCTCCGCCTGAGGGCCCGAGACCTGTCGCTCCGTCTGGAGGTCCGGCGCCCGCCGCTCCGCCTGAGGGCCCGAGACCTGTCGCTCCGCCTGGGGGTCCGGCGCCCGCCGCTCCGCCTGGGGGCACGATGCCTGTCGCCCCGCCTGGGGGCACGATGCCTGTCGCCCCGCCTGGGGGCCCGATGCCTGTCGCCCCGCCTGGGGGCCCGATGCCTGTCGCCCCTCCTGGGGGCCCGATGCCTGTCGCCCCTCCTGGGGGCCCGGTGCCTGTCGCCCCGCCCGGGGGCCCGGTGCCTGTCGCCCCGCCCGGGGGCCCGGTGCCTGCCGCCCCGCCCGGGGGCCCGGTGCCTGCCGCTCCGCCCGGGGGCCCGGTCCCTGCCGCTCCGCCCGGGGGCCCGGTCCCTGCCGCCCCGCCCCGCCCGGGGGCCCGGTGCCTGCCGCCCCGCCCGGGGGCCCGGTGCCTGCCGCTCCGCCTGGTGGCCCGCTGCCTGCTGCTTCGCCTGGTAATCCGATGTGCCTCTGCCCGGAATCCTGCCCGATGTGCCTCTGCCCGGAGTCCTGCCCGATGTGCCTCTGCCCGGAGTCCTGCCCGATGTGCCTCTGCCCGGAGTCCTGCCCGATATGCCTCTGCCCGATGTGCCTCTGCCCGGTGTGCCTCTGCCCGATGTGCCTCTGCCCGGAGTCCAGCCCGGTGTGCCGCTGCCCGGAGTCCTGCCCGGTGTGCCAGTCTTTGATATCCCGCCAGTTGCCAGACCCGGGCGGTGGAACATTTTGCCCAGCTAGGACTGTTTGGAGCGTCCTGAGGCCGCTCCTTGAGGGGGGGGGTACTGTTAGGAATGGACTGGCCAGCAATGGTGGGACTCACCTGCCTTTTGATCTGCAGTACCAGGGCTGGCCAGCGGGTGCTCCCAGCAATCAGAGACTCAACCTTTCAGCCAGCTAACACCTGGAACTGATGATACTGGTGTATTTAAGGGATGGCCAGACTTGCAGACTCTGCCTTGGTGTTGTGTTTGTCCTGGGCCCTGTATCTGTCCTGCATCCTGTTTCTGTTCCTTTGCTGACTTCTCCTGCTCTGATCCTGGCTTGTGACCCTGACCATCCCTCTGTCTGACCCTCTGTACTACGCTGCTTGCTACCTGTTCTGATCCCTGGCTTGTGACCCGGACCATCCCTCTGCCTGACCCTCTGTACTATGCTGCTTGCTACCTGCTGAACCTGGCCTGTGACCCCGACCATTCTCCGCTTGCTCCCCCTGTACCTACCTGCCCAATTGATATTGACCCGGCCTGCCTGACGACGCTTGCTTGTATGTACTGTTATCTGTGGGTGGTTGGTTTGGTTTGTTTGCACTGTATTATGTTTTAGTATAGCACTGCGTTTATGTTTGTACTGTTAGTGTTAATAAATTATATTGTTTATAACATATCTGAGGTCTGCGTTTCCCTGCTTCAGTCACACACCTCTGGTCATACCTGGGAGCCCTGACACTGTCATCATGGCTGGCAATGCTGCAGGTTTTATGCTTAAGCCAGGCCTTATTTATAAAGCCAAAAAACCACGGGCATTAAAAAACAAAAATATGGCCCTGTTGCCCGTGTTCTGGATGCATAACACCAAGGCCTGGATAACGAAAGCTCTGACCCTTGAATGGTTCCTCCATTGCTTCATTCCCCAGGTGAAGCTGTATCTGGCTGAAAAGGGCCTCCCCTTTAAGGTCCTTCTCCTGATGGACTGTGCAGGAGGCCATGCAACGGACCTGCAATATGACGGTGCGCAGATAGAGTTTCTGCCCCCGAACACTACATCTCTAATTCAGCCGATGGATCAAGGTGTGATTCGTGCCTTTAAGGCACTCTATACTCGCTCCACGATGGAGGGCCTCATCTCGGCAGTTGACGATGCCAATGACGAATTCACCTTGAAAGCATACTGGCGCAGTTACGACATTGCCTCATGTTTGTCTAATATTCAGCAAGCATTAAAGGACATGAAGAGTGAGACCATAAAATCTAGCTGGAAGAAATTATGGCCGAACGTGGTGCACGACTATCCAGGCTTCACTCCTGAAGAAGTTTCATCACTCAGCGGTGGAGAAGGCGGTGAGGCTGGCTCACATCATAAGGAATGAAGGATTTGTCGACATGACAGAAGAAGACATCAGCGCCCTTATCGATTGCCACTCGGACCCACTGAGCGATGAAGACCTCCTTGAGATGACAAAGTCTGCAAGTGAGGAAGAAAACGAAGAGGAAGACGAAGAAGAAACTGAAAAGCGTGGCCTTACCCTGGAGAATCTGCAACAATTGTGCAACATGGCAAGAGCGAGGCAACAATTTGCACAAGACATTGACGACAATATGGTTCGAGCTGTCGAGTTCAGCAATCGCGTTGACGGGGTTATGTCCTTGTACAGGGGAATTTTGAAGGAAAAGAAAAAACAAAGACAACAACTACCCATCACCATGGTTCTGTCCAAAGTAAAGCCCCCGGCTCTACCGTCAGCGCCTCCAGCAGAAGAGTCTCCGAGTCAAGTGAGAGCCTCTCCTCCGCCACCAACACAAGACTCTTCGCCTCTCTCAGAAAGCAATGTTGATTAATGTTTATTACTGTATAAGGTTTTGTAATTAACCCTATTGTAATTAGCACTGACACGTTTAAGTAAATACATATACTGTACAGTACTGTTGTAATTTTTGTCTTAAATGAGTAAAGTATGAATACTGTTTACATATTTAAAACATTCTTGTACAGTACCCGCATACGCAAATATTCCTAGGAGCAAATACTACTTTGCGGTTTTTCAGCTTTCGCGGAAGGTTCTGGTCCCCATTAACCGCGAAAAACGAGGAATCACTGTATATATATATATAGGAGAGGGTAGTGTTGGATATACTATATATACAGATTTAGATGGACTTGACTAACAAATAAAGCATAACTCCAGCTAAAATTTGTTAAGCAGCTACGGACGCAATTGTTTTTTTTCTTTTGGGGTAAAGGTTTTACATAAATGAATAAAAGCTGATTGTTGCAAGCAACACTGTCATTGGTGAATGTTTTATCTCAACCCTCTAATTGCCACATTTGCTGGACAGCTTGGTCCATTAAAGGAAGTTTAAAAAAAAACAAACTTAAAGTGTTACTAAACTCAGGACCCTACAGTCACTATATCTGGTCTCCCACAGAACACAGAACATGGAAATGCAATTATTTTAATAAACATAAACTGCTAAATACTTTGTCCTATCAGCAGTTAGAGCAGTTTTGTGACTTCTATCAGTGTTCAGCAGAGCACTGGTTAAAGCTTGTAGGAGGAGTTTTCCTTCTGCTCTAGGAGAATGCAGAACCCCTGACCGCTGTCTGGACAGTGCTGATTGGCCCTGTGCTGATCACATTCACTCTTCTAAGAAAAAAAACAAAACCTCTCTAGCAATACACACCAAGCTGAGCATGTGCAGAGCGTCTACACACGATATGTCTTATCAGGAGGGGGCACTGGAAGAAGGGGAGAATCAAAGAAGTCAGGATCAAACAGCATTTTTACACAAATCAGAGAATTAAGCCCTTAGGCTCCACAGTGAGTATAACAAGCATGTTTTACTGCATATACAGACTGATTTTACTATTGTGGGTTTAGTAACACTTTAATGGCTGAATTACCAAATGAAAATAGAGGAAAAAACAGCCTAAACAAGAAAGCTAATGCAGCTATCACATCTAAGAATTGGTAAGCTGTGATATATTTAATTATTTCTTTTAGGTTTAATACTGCTTTAAATCAATTTCACATAAGCAAAACTGCACTTTTTTTTATATTTTTGTAATTTCCTACTTTATTTAAACGTTCATGAACTAACTTTAGCAGAATATACACGAATGAACTGTTTGATGCATTCTCTTTTTCTGATGAAACCATATTGCTGTTTACTTGCTGATAATGAGTTTATTAGTTAACAGCTGCTGCTCTGAAACTGGAAGGGTGCGCAATGGGAGCTCTTGTAAAAAGTCTTAGCAGACGTAATTCAGGAAAAGAAATAAAAGATGATTAACTGGAATTCATCATCTGACTTCAAATCAAATAGTTGCTTTGTGATGAACAGTCCTTGCAGTTCTACCTGCTCGCTAGCTGGCCCAGAGGACTGAGAATTATTTGTGGGAAAAGTGTAATCAGATCGTCACACCACGCCAACAATCTTTTATTTCTATATGATGTGAATAGGGAGCCACCACACAAATTTCAGTTTGCGCAAAAGAGCCGATCTGAAAGGTTTTCTTATGTAAAAACTTTATTAATTTCTCATTAAAGACAGCAGATGAAGAAAATATGATGCAGAGGGGGGAATTTACTAAAACTGGCGTGGACAGAATTGGGAACAAATGTGCATCGTGACCAATCAGCTTCTATCTTTAGCTTGTTCATTTAGATTTAGTTACACTTGTGGCTGGAGGAGGTGGTAAAAACAGACCTTCACCCTGAACTAACTTTCACCACTTGCCTAACGGGCAGTTTTACCGACTTCCTGCCCAGGCCAATTTTCAGCTTTCAGCGCTGTTGAAGTTTGAATGACAATTGCGCGGTCATGCAACACTGTACCCTGATAAAAACAAAATTTTTAGCATTATTTTTAGACAAATAGAGCTTTCTTTTGGTGGTATTTAATCACCACTGGAGTTTTTAATTTTTGCTAAACAAAGGAAAAATGATCAAACATTTTGAAAAAAAAGGTTTTCAAGGTTTCTGTTATAAAGTTTTGTAAATACAGTAAGTGATTTTTCTCCTTCACTGATGTGAGCTGATGAGGCTGCACTGATATCTGGCACTGATGGGCATTGATAGGCGGCAGTGATGGGCACTGACAGGCGTCATTGATGGGCACTGGCACCCACAACTGATGGACACTGATAGCCAGCACTGATGGGTACTGATAGCCAGCAATGATGGGGCTACACTGATCATCAAGGCACTGATGACCAGTGCCCTGATGATCAGTGTAGATGTCCTCTCCTCATGCTTACCAGCTCTCCTATCCTGACGCGCTGTCAGTGTGAGGAGAGGACTGCCAATAACCGGTGTTTCCTATCTACACTGTCATCAGCTGTGATTAGACACAGCTGGTCACATGGTAAAAGGCGGCTCTGATTGGCCCTTTACCTGGACACATAATCAGCTGTGTGCGCCCCAGGGGGAGCTTGGGGGGTGTGGTTCTGGGAGGACATCCATGAATGCCCTCCCAGAACTAGCTGACTGCACTGTAGCCGTATTTTGGCTATAGCGCAGTCAGGAACTAGTTAATTTTACCCTGTCTCCTTCCACTTCCCTTTCTCACATCTGGATATTAATTTCATTTTGTTTATATTAATAGATTTTTTCGTGCTGCAAAGAAGCACTTGCGCATTTCTTGCCTAGATTAGAATAACGTTCACATGCGCCTGCCCCTCTCCCAGATTCTGTGCATGTGAAGATGTGCCACAGGACTTCAAGTCTGGACAGAACACTGCAGAACATCTGGGCATACACAGCTTTCCCACACATATGGACTCTCATGGATTGCTTTTGCATGCACAAAAGATCATGATTATGGTAGTTAAAGCCATCTTTAAAGCGGTGCAAATGGGGCAGCTGCCCCAAGCTCAGTCATTGTTTTGGTGCCCAAAGCAGCTGCCTCTTGAGCCGAAGCTGCCCCCATATTGGGGCCCCATGATGTGGAGCAACTAGGTACACAGAGGCAGCACTATTCCATAATGAATAACAATAAAGTGTAGCTCAACAGACTAATATCTCATATAAAAATAAATAATAAACATTAATTAAAGTCCCATGAAAAAGTCTCTTATAACACCACTGTGCAATGTGTATAAGATAAATCCTCTCTCTTCTTCAGTGTCAACCGTGCCACCACCATTAGGTGAAAAACCTGCTCACCTCACTTTATGTCCTCATCAATAGGTCATTATGTGCTCAACATTTGGACAGACTTGTGTACACCCTTTGTGGTCTTCCTCCAGCTCCTCTCCCGGCACCGCCACAGTGTACACTCCTCCAGCTGACGCTCTCATATAGTATTATGGAAAACAGAAAAGTGAAACAATAGTGCTCTCTATTTATAAAACTGTTTATTAGTGCCCAGATTAATAACACTTACAAGATTCAAGAAACAAGCCAGCATACAGTATAATGTATAATTTCGTTACATTCCTCACCACCCCGCTCTCCCGGATGGTCATCAGTACAAAATGTCTAGGGTTTAACTCCTTCCACCTATACGCATTACGCCCTAGATTCAGGCTTCCAATGATAAAGAGCAAACATTTTTTAAATAAAATGAGTTTTTCTTCATTTATGTTATAACATTTTGCAAATAAATATTGTTTCTTCATAAATTTAGGCCAAAATTTATTTTGCTCCATTTCTTTGGTGAACATAACCCAAATCAGTGTTTGTTATTCAGTCTGTAGGAGTCCACAAACTATGGGATATATCTGAAAATCGATCAATCATGATGTACTGACTGACTATCAAATTTCTTGAGGTCCAAAAATGCCAGGACAGTACAAATACCCCCCAAATGACCCTTTTTGGAAAGTAGACAGTGAGGTTCAGTATTTAGTAAGAGGCATGGAGAGTTTTTTTTAAGTTTTATCCAGAGTTGTTCTATAGGGTTCAAGTTAGGGCTCTGGCTGGGCCACTGTAGGACATTCATGAAGTTGTCCCTAAACCACTCCTGTGTTATCTTGGCTGTGTGCTTAGGATCGTTGTCATGTTGGAAAGTGAACCTTTGGCCTAGTTGAAGGTCCTGAGCGCTGTGGAACAGGTTTTCATTGAGGATCTCTCTGTACTTTTCTCCATTCTGCTTTCCCCCAACCCTGACCAGTCTCCCAGTTCCTGCTGCTGAAATACACTTCCCACAGCATGATAGTGCTACCACCATGCTTTACTGTTGGGATGGTATTGGGCAGGTGAGGATTGGTGCCGGATTTCCTCTAGACATAACATTTAGAATTGAGACCAAACAGTTCAACCTTGCTTTCATGAGACCAGAGAATCATATTCCTCACAGTTTGAGAGTCCTTCGGGTGCTTTTTTGCAAACTTCAAGTGGGCTTTGATGTGTTTTGCACTACTCTGCCATAAAGCCCAGATTGGTGGAGGGCTGCAGTGATGGTTGTCCATCTGGAATTTTTGCCCATTTCCACACAGGATCTGTGGAGCTCAGTCAGAGTGACCATTGGGTTCCTGGTCACCTCTCTTACGAAAGCCCTTCTTCCTTCATTGCTCAGTTTGGTCAGGTGATCAGCTCTTGTAAGAGTCCTGGTTGTGCCAAACTTCTTCCATTTGAGAATTATGGAGGCCACTGTGCTTTTGGGAACCTTTAGTACAGCAGAAATGATTTTGTAACTTTCCCCAGATCCGTGCCTTGCAATAATCCTGTCTCTGAGCTCTACAGGCAGTTTCTTTGACCTCATGGCTTTTGCTCTGATACAGTATGCATTGTCAGCTGTGAAGCCTTATAGAGAGGTGTGTGCCTTTCCAAATCATGTTCAAGCAATTGAATTTACCACAGGTGGACTCCAATTAAGGTGTAGAAACATCTCAGCAATGTTCAAGAGAAATGGGAAGCACCTGGGCTAACTTTCAAGTGTTTTTACAAAGGGTCTGAATACTTAAGTACATGTGATATTTCAGTTTTGCCTTTTAAATAAATTCACAGACATTTCTAAAATTCTGTTTTCATTTTCTCATTACGGGGTACTGAGCGCAGATTAACGAGAACATTTCTTTTTTAAACAACAACAGTGAAGGGGGTCTGGTTATTTTATGAATGCACTGTCAGTGTTACTACAGTTGGCAAGTATGTACTGTTGCAAATCAAGCTAAGGACTTGTTTGTGGACCAGTTCTTTATATTTACGTTATTAAAGTTTTTTTAGATAAGTCTGTGTGTGTGTTTTTTGGAAGTTGGAAAGGAGAGCTAAATTGCATGGGAGGGCAAAGAAATGTTTACCCAGTGTCCAATCAATGTTAAAGATGGCCCTGATGGTAGTTCCAAAACGTTGGCAGGCTTGTGCATGTGTGGTAAATCTGCATGTGTGCAGATTTTTCAGGTGCAACGCCCTCCAGGTTAGCTAGATAGTTTTTCTAGATAGAGGGTGAGTAGCAGCCTGGGATAAGTCAGCCTGTGAGTGAGGCAAGAGTTCACCTCAGGACAGGTTAGGAAGGTTCTGAAGGTCAGAGCTTCTGGAGCCCTCCCACCTCTCCAGAAACCTTTGAGATTTCTGGAGGAGGGACAGGGGAGAAGAGGAAGCTAAGATCCACATGCTTGAGAGACTTTGGCCAATCCCCTGGCAGGAGGCTGGGCACTGTGACCAAGGCAACCCTTAAGTATCTCAGAGCCTGGGAGCAGAAGCATTGGGTATCGGGTGGAAGATATGAGGAGCTGGAGTGTGGAGCCTGGAAGGGGGCCCAGGGAAGGAAGCCTACCTTCAGGCAGGATTCTGGAAGGGAGGATCTCCTCTGTCTCATTGTCTCCTTGGGAGGACAGCCTTTGAAGCAGGGAAGGAGCCAGCCCAGCATAGGGCCTGAAGAAAGCCACCAATCCACCAAGCAAACAGGAAAAGGAGTGAGTAATCCTACATCACTTGGCCCAGATAAGGGGAGAGTGTAATCAGGTGCAATACCCAACTAGTCTTTACCTAGTTCTGTTCCTAGGCTGTTCTAAATCTACAGCTCTTAGGCCCCCTTGCCCAGGGATACTTTCAGGCAGCTGGGTGAAGAGGAGATTTAATCTATGGTCTGAGGAGATACACCAGAGAGCTTTGGATGCTCCTAGAGGAGAGACTTTTTTTGTCCACATTTTTGTACATAGTTATTAGGAGTTTGTTCTCAATGTTCTGCAGTTCCTCGGGCATCCCATATTCCCCTAGACCCCATCCAAGTTCTAAATCCCTTAATAAAATCACAAAAAACAAGCTCAAGGTCTATTAATGACTCCTGTGTGCAAAGTGTGGAAGAAAATGTGTGTTACCTGGCTGTGCAGAGCTTTAGGGGGACCCAAAACTCAGCAGTCCCTAAGGGGGTAGTGCTACACAAGGGCTGGCCAGAGCCACTGGGAACATCTGCTCAATTGCAATGATAACAAAAATGGAGGCAAAACAAAAGGAATTAAGTTTCTTTTTAAGCCTCTTCAAAGGCAGAAGGACAGGGATGTACAAATGGTGTAGTTGCAATCCTTTACATGATGGTGTGGCAAAAATATTCTGCAGATTCTGACTGCCTCAGTAAATTACACTGGCAGATACCTGTATTTAATTTTAGGTTGAAAATCTATTTAAAAAACTTGAATAATGAAGAAACTTCCAAAATTCAATTACTATGGGTTTCTGGCTGACATTTTGAGTTTAAGAATAGGAAACAGTGCTATTTTAAAGTGGTATTTCCAGTATTTAACTCCGCTTTGTTCTTTTTTTTTTTTTTAACTGGACTTCAGGTGCCATAATGTGCTAGCATGCATATTAGCACATTATTACAAATTTACCTGTAAAATTAAGCCTTCCAGCACTGCACTGTTACTGCTGCTTGCACTTTCATCTTCACCTGGTCTTCCTTCAGGGTTTGCGCTCTCCAGATGATTCAATGACCAGGCCGTGATGTTGTTCCCAAGTATGTGGCAGCATGGCGCTCTCTGCATTCATGCACACTCAGGGAATCTATTGTATTTCATTAAATATTCTTTGTATTTTGTTTTCACTTTGAATATTTTATTTTAGTTCTTTAATTGTATGTTTTTTTTCTCTTTTTGTGAAAAAAACATTAAATAATGAGGCCAATGAAAGGCAATTTTTGGAATATAAACAAGTTTAGGATAGTTGAGCTTCTGTAACCCTCAATAAAACCATTTAAAGCCGATTGCACTCTTAAAACCACCAAAACCCAACCTCCATATGAACTCAAATGCATTTAGATGAAAATTATGAGACATGAAGACTCTTGGGGTTATTTACTAACATTGGAGCGTGCAAAATCTGGTGCAGCTTTATATAGAAACCAATCAGATTCCATTTTGTTTTGTCAAAGCTTAATTGAACAAGCTGAAGATAGAAACTGATTGGCTACCATATATAAAAGTGGTAATTGAGCGCTGGGAACATAAATATAAAGCCACTAGCATAAAAAGGTAACCTCTAAAACCCAGTATGAGAAATGTAAAAAAAGTATGCAGCGCTAATATTAATAAAATCAGATGAAGAATCAGATAAATAATTGCACAATAACATATGTTAAGTAACTCAGTCCATAATAAGTGGTAAAGCAAAGTGATTACGTGCAAGTGTCCAAAAAATCCATGATCAAGGATAACCGTGAATCTTGTGTTCTTGTGAATGTACAAACATTGCACTAACCAGATAGCGCATTAACTGCGCGTGGAGCAATTAAGACCCGCTCCTGGTGCTCTGTCAGTCAGGATAGCCGTGCGGTATATGTGCGTTTCGTGTAAATGACTCCCTCTGAGGAAGTGTGTCAGGAATCTAGGAATGACCAGAAAGGTGTGGACTGACACAGGGAAACGCAGGTTTCAGGTATAGTATAATAATACAGTTTATTATTAGCCACCCAGATATATATATATAAACGCACAGTGAACAAACCAACCTTCCACTAATCTTAGTAGGTGCAGGAACACAGGCGTAGTCAGGGCTGGAGAGGTGGAACGGTCAGGCCGGCCGTAGGGTTCTGTAATGACCGTTTGGTGGTACCTATAGTGGTCCCCAGGACAGGATTCCCCAGGGCGCAGAGTCTAAGTCCCAGTCTGCTTATTCACCAGGGCCCCTGATGGTGGGGATGGACTTGGAGCAGACAGGAGCCAGGTCGCGGCCCCTGAGTACACCTGCTAGTGGTAGAGGGATGCACCAGAGGTATGTGCAGGTACGGCTGGATCCGTGCAGGATGGATGGATGGCAGAGTAGTTAGCGTGGTCAGACGGGCCAAGTCAGCAACGTGCGGGCAGCAAGGTACCAAAGGAGCAGGCAGAGGATGGTCAAGGTCACAAGCCGGGTTCAGTAACTCACGGGCAGCGCGGTACAGGGGATCAGACAGAAGGATGGTCAGGCAAGCCAGGGGTTCAACAGGAGACGGTCAGCAGAGGTCAGGATCAAGCCGGGTCAGCAACGAAGCAGGAACACAAGATACCAGGTACAGAGGCTCATGGGAAAACATACACCAAGGCCCAGAGCACAGGCCTGGTCATGCCTTAAATACAGCTTTCTGCTATCAGTCCCAGGTTTGGCTGATTGCATGTGTGAGCTTCTGGCTGCTGAGAGCACCCGCTGGTCAGCTCTGGTACTGCAGCCCACACGGCAGGTGAGTCCCACCACCAGTGCTGAGTCCATTCCTGACAAAGTGTTATTTACACGAAACGCGTTAGAGAGGTGCCCCTGACCTGTGTACATATACTGCAAGGCTATCCTGACTGACACCGTGGTGGCCAGATCAGATCCAGATGTAAGTTTTATTTTAATCTGTATATGCTGGAATTTTGCTAATTAAAGACCTACTACACTATTAGAAGCTTTCTTGGGGCTCATCATTTCCATGGGAGCCCGCTTTTGAAGGTTCCTGATGATTTGGAGTGATGTGTGACTTCTCCCTCCCCCACTGGTGATTGTCCTGGTGGATGGCTTAAGAATACACCTAGACTGATGACATCTTGTGGCCCACTTGCAGATGACATCTTCCTGGTATCACAAGTCCAGAGCACCAGGAGCGGGTCTTAATTGCTCCACGCGCATTTAATGCGCTATCTGGTTACTGCAATGTTTGTACATTCACAACAACACAAGAGTCACGGTTATCCTTGATCATGGATTTCTTGGACATTTGCACATAATCACTTTGCTTTACCACTTATTATGGACTGAGTTACTTAACATATGTTATTGCGCAATTATTTATCTGATTCTTCATCTGATTTTATTAATATTAGCGCTGCATACTTTTTTTACATGGCTACCATGCATAGCTGCATCAGATGCAGAATGCACCAGCTTTAGTAAACCGCACCCCTCTGTTTTACTTATTCATATCAAATACATTGTTATTATACTTCACAGTAATTGTATCATCAAAATGTTAATTCACAAGAATAACTGAGTGATTTTTATTCATGTAACATTTTATTGAAAGCCTCTATTTTTTATAAATCTGTATTTTACATTTATGTCAAATATTTCCAAATTCTATTCTCAATAGACAATTCAAATGTTTGTCATTCAGAAGCTGTTAATATTTTAAAGAGTGATAGCTTTAATATTCCCACTAACATCTGAAATCTAATTGTTTGGTACAAATTCCATTGACAGCCAACAAACATACCTATCTAAAAAGGTATAACCCTATCTAGGACCTGAGGGTCAGCAAGGGCAGGTGTAGGTTGAGGCCTTTTGATCAGGTTCTGTCACATTTCAGATCCCCTTAGTCTTAAAAGAATTAAAGTTTTTTAACAATCAAAAGGGTCATTTGACCAAGAGTATCACACAAGTTATCACTCTTTAAAATATTAACAACTTCTCAATGACAAACATTTGAATTGTATATTAAGAACAGAATGTGAAAATATTTGACATAAATGTAAGATACAGATTTATGAAAAATAGAGGCTTTCAATAAAATGTTGCATGAAAAAAAATCACTCAATTATTCTTGTGAATTAACATTTTGATGATACAATTACTGCGAAGTAAAATAACAATGTATTTGATAGGAATATGAATAAGTAAAACAGAGGGGTGGGGTTTACTAAAACCGGTGCATTCTGCATTGCTGATGGGCAACATAGACATCTAATTTATAATACTTCCGTATATAGATCATATTTTGCATTGTTTCGTCAACCAAAATGTTTTAATGTTTTGTACTGCAATCAGTTTTATAGCTTTTTTGTGTCCCTATTGAGAAAATAACCCGATATTTAATAAACAGACAGGAAGTGGTAGGCAATCTCTCCAAGGCCTTGTTCAAATGGGGTGTACTACTTTGTATGCTTTTGCAAGGGCCATGTATACCCACATGGGGATGTAAAGTGTTATCAAATTGGGAGCAGTGTCTGTGCCTGTGCAGCTGCTGCATCCCAACTGACATCAAATGGACTTCCTACATGAGGATGCATGGAACACCTGTGCATCCTCATGTGAACACACATGGCCCTAACATGGGTTTATACCATATTATGCCCCATGTGAACAAGACCTTAATGGGACATACAAAGACAAACACAATATGCTTTTATTAGAGTAGGAAAAGGATAAACAGTAACTTCTGGCAATTTATTATTTGCTTTCCTCGCCTTCCCCATGCAGGTGTCATTTCCGCCATCCCCGTTGCTGGTGTCACAGGGGCAAGTAGCTAAGAAAATCCTCCCTAATGGTGTCATTAGCATAAGTAAAAAAAAAACCCTACCGAACCTATCCTAATTATTTGGCAGGACTTCCAGGGAATAGGAAGAAGGAAGAAAAAGTGTGCCTGATTAAAAGATGTATATAATTTCATAGAAGAAAAAACAGCCCCATGATTGAAAAAAAGTTTTTTTTTTATGATGTATTGTTAATAACTAATATGTGTAGACAGGTATGGTAACTGATATGACTGGATTTAAACGTAATATTCTTTGGAAGTCTTGTGTAGAGCTGTTTTCGAGAGAATTTGGCAAATCCTGTTTAACAAAGCCGGAAGAATTTGCAAATACTGGCAGTGACAGTGAACCTACTCAAACTTTCACAAACCATGAAGTTTATGAACTCAGATAATGTGAATCATCTGTGGAACAGTGATAACAAACAGTATTCCTGCTGTGTCCTTGCCTCATATTTGGTCAGTTTTCCAAAACCAAGGTCTTTTCTGGAAACTACAGTATATCAATCAAATCACAGTACAATATTGCCCTTTAAGGACCTTACTGATCAAATATAAATAAAACTAAAGATGTTTTGGAGCTGCTATTAATGTTCTTCCACAGGCTCTGAAAATACGACATTTAGAGCCAGTAAAGGTGAAAAAGAATCAGAACTATCGTGGGTCATGTATTGGTGGTAGTACTGTCTTTTAAATGAAAATTGTACACAGAACACCAGACAAAATAACAAATGTAGCGCTACAGGAGTACTATCTGGGTCTTCCCCAAATACTTTGCCCCGCAGGCAGGCACATAGGCTCATTCACACTCTTCTCCAATAACCAATGTAGGGGTGTTGTTTTTGTTGTTTTTATTTTTGGAGAACTTGGATAGGGATGGGGAATTAGGTGGGATACTCCATTAAAAAGATCTATGTACAGATGAGGCCTTTCAGTAATCTCTTGGATAAGCTATGATGAAATCTATGCTTGAAGCAAACAGTAGAATTCGGGTTTATGGCAGCAGTAGCAAACGTAGTAGCAAGCTCAAGTAGAGTCCTTTGTAGCTAAAGGTTAAAAAGCAAAGCTCTTAACACCAGCCGGTATCCCCTTTAGCCCAGACCCACATCAGATTTCCTAGTACCAGAGGCTGTTAACCCCTTGGCGCCGATCGCATGCAAATATACGGCCTCTCTGCCTTGACGCCAAGCGGCCGCATATTTGTGTGCAATTAAAAAATACATATGTGCTGAGAGTGCACACCCTGTGTGCTCCCAGCACATATGTCTGTTACTACCGGGAAGGTCCCGATCTCCCCTTTCTATCGGGACCTTTTCCGAACATTTGACCGCCGTGACGGCAAATCACGGCGGTCACATGACCCTCTCAACCCTGCCCCGCCTCCAGGCTTCTGAAACTCTTAATGGGCCGGGAGGCACCGGCGCCAAGAGGTTAAACAGCACGCAGTCTCTAAGATCCTTTAGGGGTGTCTGTACTCAGAAGGCCCAAGAGCAGCTGGATGCCTTCCTCCTTGATAGCCGACCAGATCTGAAGTAGACGACCCCTCAATCAGTTTTTATCAGATTCCGATCGCAGCATTCAGGCCCTCAGGTCACCCACCTGAGACTTTCGGCATTAGCTGCCTGGGAGCGCAACGTGCTGGAGCTATCCTATGCAGGAAAGACCCAGAACTCAGTGTTCTCACAGAGTATATACAGTTACCCAGCATGCCATCAGAGCCATTCTCTTTGGGATAGGCTAAGGCTGTATTGATATTCATTCTGCCAGCTGCATAGCTCCACACCTATCATCCAGAAACTTCTTAAGCTTTCTGGATGCAGAGGGAGCCATCAGGTTGGCAGCAGCTGAGCAGACTGAGCAGACCTAACTAGCAGAACACAGCAACACTGATTGCAGTGTGCAAGTTATGCTTTTACTTAACCACTTCAAGTCCGGACACTTTTAACCCCTTCCTGTCCAGGCCAACTTTCAGTGCTGTCACAATTTGAATGACAATTGTACGGTCATGCAACACTGTACTCATATGAATTTTTTAGCATTTTTTTGAGACAGAAAAAACTTTATTTTGGTGGTATTTATTCACCACTAGGATTTTTATTTTTTTTGCTATATAAATGAAAAAGTCCAAAAATTTTGAAAAAAAGTGTTTTTCTTATAAAATTTTGCAAATAAATAATCTTTCTTCATAAATCTTGGCCACAATTTTTTCAGTTATCTTTTTAGTAAAAAAAAATAACCCAAATTAGTTTAGAATCAAAAATTATAATTTTTAAAACAATTTTTTTACATTTTTATTTTATTTTTTTTAATATTATTTTTTATGTATTATTTTTAACATACAGTCACTCTAGCAGTACAGTGTCACCATGGTGACACTGTACTACTTGTGGAGGATGATGAAGATTTTCTTTTTTTTTTTACACTGATTGCTTTTATACTCATAAAGGCTGTAAAAGCAATCATTTCTGTTTCTCTGGCTGCATTCTTGCAGCCATTGAGAAATACTGTGAGAGCTGTGATTGGTCACAGCTTGTCACATGGCACAAGGCTGTTGTGATTAGCCTTGTACCATGTGATCTCTGTGACCATTCACAGATTTCACACGTAGTAAGTAATGATGTCAGGAAGTGACATCTTGCTTACTACTATTCATGTGATCACTGATTGGCCAATCAGTGATAACATGATCGGGACCTCAGACAGAGGTCCCGTACAGCGATCGGTGTTCTGCTGTGTCCTCCGGACACAGCGGGCACTGGATAACGGTGCCACGCGCTCCCAGGCAGTGCGCTGTTTAGGAACGGCAACCTACTCCTGCACTGCTCGTTTATATACATGGGCCGGACGGGAAGTGGTTAAAACCATCACAACCACATTGTCTACAGTGTGACAACTAAAGTTACCTATCAAAATACAAAATCAATATATAAACAGTATATTCATCACGCAAGTGTGATGTGAAAATATAGACCTGACACCTGAAAAAGTGCACAATATATCACTCACCTAAATAAATGAGTACATAAAATGTGTAAACATGCAGCTGCCCTAATAGTGAATAATCCAATAATAACCTCACGAAACAAAGACAAATTAAAGCATTTCATATCTTTCCCTGATTACGGAGTGTAATAGTTTGGAGGATGTCCCGCCATCATATCGGCTCTAATTGATGAAGGGCTTGTTGATTGATGACCTGTACTACGCTGACACTCACCATAAATGCTATCGCCTATCAGGTTTATCTGGTGAGTGCCACTGAATTTGGGGAGGTTTTCCTCTGGAGCACGTGGTGATATCTGAGTGCACTTTATATCAATCAATGATCATTATGTTGTTCATGTGGTGATCTAGTTGGATCAATAAGGACTTTGCACTTAATCACAATTTCCATTTTTCAGTTGATGTCAAATGATTTAAATATTTGTGTATATTTTTTGAAGTGTTAGATTTTGTATCATATTCCCACTTTGCTGATATGTTTCACAATTTTTTTGCGCTGCTTTTATTTGTCATTGTATCAAAATACAAACTAAATCTAACTATCTATACCTAACACTTCTCTAGGAGGGTACTACATAAGATACACATTAAAAGCCCATTACAAGATAAAATAGAAAATCAGCTTTTGTTACAATATTTATTTTCAATCCAGAGCTCTTCCCACAGCAGTTCTTTTCTACCACAAGATCTCAGTCTGATGGCCAGCATCATTCAACCCCCTTTCTCTAAGCACAGGTTGTCCTGGGCCTGACCAAGTCTGCGACTGGAAAATGAAAGGAGAAGCATCGTAGTGATGAGCCCATCTCGCTGTCATTCTGCTTTCTAATAATATCTGTATGTTCCTTGTCACCCTGTGAATTGAATGGCCCCTTCCACTGTTTCTCCATCTCACTCTCCAGCTCTGCTATACAAGGACTGTAAGGTTGCATTCACACCTGAGCGTAGCGAATTTGAGCGCTTTGTTTCACGATTGGTCCTCAATTTCATATAGCATTTTTCAGGCGTTTCTGAGCTATGCTGGGTTTATTTCTTAGCCAATAGAGGAAAATTATAATCTGTTGCATCATTTGTTGCTAGGTTTATCAGCTTTTTTTTTAGCTTTTCCATCAGCTTTTATTTCTTTTTTTAATTATTAATCATTTATTATTATTATATTTTTTGTTAGGGTAAGGGGTTAGAGTTAAGGTTAGGTTAAGGTTTGGGTTAGGATTAGGGGTTGGAGGTTAGGGTTAGGTGTTAGGGTTAGAATTAGGGTTAGGGGTTAATTTTAAGGTTAGGGGTTAGGTGTTGGGGTTAGGGTTTGGGTTAGGGGTTAATATTTTATTGACTTCTTATTAGTCATTTATTTTTTTTGATAGGGTGTTAATAATAATTATAATAATAGTAATAAATGAATAAATACAAGTAAAATAAAAATGAAGAATATGCAATAATAAATAAATAAACAAATATTTATAATATGTAATAATAAATATATAAAACCCCCTAACCTTAAGGGGTTAATTATTATGTATTTATTGATTATTGCATATTATTTATTTATTTTTTATATGATTATTTGTTTGTATTTGTGTATTTATTTTACATTTAATAAATCAGGGGTCCTCAAACTCGGCCTGGCGAAGCCATCTATCCGGCCCACCAGCAGGGGCCGCGGTGTATTTGCCGCGAGGAAGGGACACTAAGTACAGGGGTGGGCAGGGCTGTTGTATCTTACCTGGCTCCAGTCCCAGTCCCACGACGATCCAGTCCAGGAAGCGCTGCTCCTTCATTCACTCCAGCCACTCCCTCACTCGATGTTCGCACTGCCGCTCGGCTCTGCCTCCTCACTGGTGATTGGGCGCCAGAACTGTAGCTCAAGAAAGGCCCACAGACGGCCAATGACCTGCGAGGAGGTGGAGCCAAGTGGCTCCATGAATATCGAGTGAGGGAGAGGCCGGAGTGAAGAAGGACAGCTGAAAGGTAATTGTGCTGTGCAGATGGTGCTGCTGCAACCAGGTATGCTGGCTGCAGCAGCACCATGCTGGAGCAGGGGTCAGCAAGTTAAGTGTCATTGGTGTCAGTGGGAGGAATAGTGCCCCATCATTGGTGTCACTGATACTAATGATGGGGCATTATTCCTCCCACTGACACCAATGATGGGGCACTATTCCTCCCCCCACTGACACCAACGATGAGGCACTATTTCTCCCTCCCACTGACACCAACAATGGGGCACTATTCCTCCCCCCCACTGACACCAACGATGGAGCACTATTCCACCTCCCACTGACACCAACGATGGAACACTACTCCTTCCCCCACTGACACCAATGATGGGGTACTATTCCTCCCACTGACACCAATGTTGGGACACTATCCCCCCCCACTGACACCAATGACGGGGCACTATTCCCCCCCACTGACACCAATGATGTACTATTCCTCCCACTGACACCAAAGATGGGGCACTATTCTTCCCACTGACACCAATGATGGGGTACTTTTCCTCCCACTGACACTAATGATGGGGCACGATTCTTCCCACTGACACCAATGATGGGGCACTATTCCTCCCACTGACACTAATGATGGGGCACTATTCCTCCCACTGACACCAATGATGGGGCACTGTTCCTCCCACTGACACCAATGATGGGGCACTATTTCGCTCCATAAGGCACACTTGGGGGGAAATGTCTGTGCATCTTATGGAGCGGCCGTCCCAGTATTCCCGCCGCAATTGTTTGTCCGCAGTCTCTGGTCATCTCCTGTACTGTGTCCGCATTTGTTTATAGTTTTTTTAAACTATAGTCTGGCTCTCCAACGGTCTGAGGGACAGTGAACTGGCCCCCTGTTTAAAGAGTTTGAGGACCCCTTTAATAAATCATATATATTTACTATATATTTTTTTTATTTTTTAATTTGAGCAGAAAAATGCTCCAAAAATGCATAACAAAACATGGAAAAACTTGTAAATATCACTATTTCCATTAATTTCTATGGAATTAAAAGTGCTCAAAAACGTGCAAAACTGCTCGATTTGAGTGACCAAAATATTCTAACCACCTTTTATACATTATACGTTTTTAGCTAGACTGAAGTTCAACTTTAAGGCTTTCTTTTGCAAGACTCTCTTTTTCTCTGTTGTCTACCTAAATATATTTACTGCCAGTTTATTTTTCCCTTTTTACAGAACAAAATATAGTGTGTATGTTGTCACAGTAAAAGCAGCCATTTTGAATTAACAAAAGAATATTGAAGTTAGAAGTGTACTCTTTAATTTGTCATGCTTTTTTATGACAAAATTTAGTTTCTTAAAAAAGACTAAAATCATTTTAAAAGCACAAAAAACAACCTTCAAAGGAAAACCGCTATTCTTCTTTTGCTGACTTCTCCTTCCTAAAATGGTAGTTGCCTAGTTTTCATTCTAATTGTCTTTTTTTTATCAGTAAGGGCCAATTCATACACCAGAGTGGTCTGTTGCAGTGCATTTAACACAAAGCTTTAAACCAGGGGAAGGCAACGTGTGAGAGGTGGAGATCTACCATGAAAACATGGAAGAGATCAAAGATCACTGTGGTGCCCCAGCCTTTTTTTTTTTTTTGGATAACTATAAAGCCCCCAAAGGTCAGTAGTGGGTAGGACAGTGTACAAAGGTTGGTAGTTGGTAGGGCATTGTATAGATGTCAGTAAGATCTATTGCAATGTACAGAGGTCAGTAGGATGTAGGGCAGTGTACAGAGATCAGTAGGATGTAGGGCAGTGTACAGAGATCAGTAGGATGTAGGGCAGTGTACAGAGGTCAGTAGGGCAGATGACAGGGGTAAGCACTGAACAGGAGAGAGACTTGCAAGGCAGAGAACTGGGCAAAAGACAAGGGGTCAGCAGGGCAGTGTAAAGGGGGGGGGGGGGGGTCAGGAAGGCACAGTAAAAAAGGATATGAAGGGCATGCTAAAGGGGGGTCTGGAGGGCACAGCACAGAGGGTTCTAGAGGACATGGTACTGGGGGGTTTGGAGAGCATGGTACAGGGAGGTCTGGAGAGTACAATGTAGGGGGATCTGGAGGGCACAGCACAGAAGGGTCAGGACAGCCTGGTACATGGGGGTCTGGAGGGCATGGTACAGGGGGGTCTGGAGGACACTGTTCAGGGAGGGCTAATGGGCATAGTAGAGGGGGATCTGTAGGGCACAGCACAGGGGGGTCTTGAGGGCATGGTACAGGGGGGTCTGGAGGGTACAGCACAGGGGGGGTCTGGTGGGCATAGTAGAGGGGGGTCTGGAGGGCATGGTAAAGGGAGGTCTGGAGGGCATGATACAGGGGGTCTGGAGTGTGTGGTACAGGGGGGTCTGGAGGGCACAGCACAGAGGGGTGTGGAGGGCACAGCGCAGGGGAGCCTGGAGGGCACAGTGCAGGTGTTCTGGAGGGCACAGTTACTTGTACTAGTGCTCTGATCCGCACTGGTCCTTCTCTCTGGTCACATGAGGTCACTTGACAGAGCCTGAACTAGCAGAGAATCCTAGGCAGCAGAGACATTCCCTGCCCCGCAGCTGCACATGAATTGGGCATTCTGCGGGATAGGGAATGTCTTCTTCTAGAACTGGCTTTAAATGCTTCCCTGCTTGAGAGCTCAGACAGCAAGATGCCGGAGCTCTTTCCTTCTCTGCGCTGCTCTGCCAGTCAGTGGAGGGGGGAGGAGGAGCACTTGCTGGTTGCCAGGGTGCACATGTGGATCACACTTGACGGGTTAATGACCCCTGCTTTAAAGTCTATGTTTAGTACATTTTTTTTAAATTAGCACAAGGGACAGAGCTTGCAATGGAAAATGTCCCTTGTGCTGGTGGTGGCTGTATTAGTTGAAAACGTCTGTCCATCCCCATATAGAAGCTGTACTATAGCTCCCAGCAATGAAAAACGCTGTGTGAATGAGATGGATCTTTATTTCACCCGCCTTTCCTCCATTCATGGAGCACATTATACCTTTTAGCGTTTGTAGTCTACCCTAACACATTATATATCTTAAATATCAGATAGAGATAGATATATCAGATAGAGTTTTAAATTGGTAAAAGATTTGAATGCATATACACTTTATATACTTGGTATTTTTTTGGGAATAAAAAAGTAAAAATTAGAGAAAGAAATTAAACTTCCTGTAATTTTTCCCAGCATAACATTTACCCCCACCCCCATATATTTACTTCAACATTTAATTAACAAAGTCTGGCGTGGGGTTAGCCTACCCACACACTCCCACACTAAAAATCTTAGGTCCTTCATGGTAGTTGATTGTAGGTAGCTCCAACTGAACATCTTTACCCATTATGACTACCTGTGTCAATGATTCCATACTTGTTCTGTATCATTTGAGCCGAGATGTTGTTTGCCTATAGCAGGGGTGTCAAACTGGCGGCCTTCCAGCTGTTGCAAAACTACAAGTCCCATCATGCCTCTGCCTTTGGGAGTCATTGTTCTGTCTCTCCAATCTAAGCATTGAAAGTGTGATCTCTGTAACTTACAGTTGTGATGAGATAGTGATAACTCCAATCTTAGTTGAATATCGCAGGCAGTGACTCAATACAGAAGACATCTTGTAGATCTTGTGAAGTTTATTCCATAAACTGAGAGAATCTTACAACAATGAACATCTGATAGGTCAAAAGATCATAATGTGATCTGCTTCATGACATGAGGCTAGAAGCTGCAATGCCTTCCTGGGAAAAAAGGGTGGGCTATCTATACAGCATTAACTAAACCAGAGGAAAGGGAGGAGCAGAGACAAAATATAGAGAACACTTAAAGTCATATGACAGTCATGTGAAACATGACAGTCATGCTTGCAATTGTCAGTCTTGCAATGCCTCATGGGACTTGTAGTTTGGCAACAGCTGGAGGGCCACCACTTTGACACTTCGTATTGGAATATCTTTGCATTATACAACTCCATGGATGGATTCAATAAAAGCTTGAATTTATTTACCAAACTTCACTAAATGCTAACTTTTTTAAAAAACCTTTTCTTAATTGGGAGGTCTGGATCTGGTCATTGAGGACTTGATCTAGATCCCCCCATACAGTTGTGCAGCAACAAATCAGAAATAGGTCAATACAGTAGTGATCTACTGTGGTAAGGAGAAGCTGGACAGAGCTGCTGCAGCTCTGCCGGAATCTCCGTACTAACAGGACGTGCTGTGACTTCACTTGTGACATCACTACACTCTTGAGGTAACCACAATGCAGAACAATATATAGAAGGACTGGAAGCCCAGGAGCTGATTGTTAGTAGCAGTCAACCATTTCAGCAGTAGTGGTGGCAAGGCCTGCAGAAGCTGCTGAGTCCAGGTGCCATTTTAAAACAGTCTGGGACAAATAGCCACTCTCCCTGTGCGATTGTAACACCATCTACACCCACATTTTACTTTTTTAGCCAGGCCAGAGTTCAAGTTTAGACTGGTTTCACTCTGCTGCTCTGTGGCTTGGCAGCAGTGAGGGTGTATCCATGGTTTTTATGTGTCTACCTGGGGTTTAGCTGTGGTTCCATAGAATTTCTATTGAGTTGTGCTTTTTTTCCGTGTTTTCTGAAAGCCAACTGAATATGCAGCATGCAGGATTTTTCATGCAAAAGTGGCAAAAACGTGCAACCTTATAGAAAGTGGATGGGTGACGGAAAGTGGATGGGTAACAGAAAGTGTACTGTGGAAAGTGGATGAGTAATGGAAAGTGGACTGTGGAAAGTCTATGGGTAATGGAAAGTGAACTGTGAAAAGTGGATGGGTTAATGGAAAGTGAACTGTGGAAAGTGGATTGGTAATGGAAAGTGGACTGTGGAGAGTGAATCGTTAACGGAAAGTGGATGGGTAACGGAAAGTGGACTGTTAAAAGTGGAATGGTAACAGAAAGTGTACTGTGGAAAGTGGATGGGTAACAGAAAGTGGACTGTGGAAAGTGGATGGGTAACAGAAAGTGGCCTGTGGAAATTGGATTGGTAACGGAAAGTGGACTGTGGAACGTGGATGGGTAATGGAAAGTGGACTGTGGAAAGTGGATGGGTAACGGAAAGTAGACTGTGGAAAGTGGATTGGTAATGGAAAGTGGACTGTGGAAAGTGGATCGTTAACGGAAAGTGGATTGGTAATGGAAAGTGGACTGTGGAAAGTGGATTGGTAATGGAAAGTGGATCGTGGAAAGTGGATGGGTAACGGAAAGTGGACTGTGGAAAGTGGATGGGTAATGGAAGGTGTACTGTGGAAAGTGGATGGGTAACGGAAAGTGGACTGTGGAAAATGGATGGGTAACAGAAAGTGGAATGCGGAAAGTGGATGGGTAATGAAAAGTGGACTGTGGGAAGTGGATGGGTAACAAAAAGTGGACTGTGGAAAGAGGATGGGTAACGAAAAATGGACTGTGGAAAGTGGATGGGTAATGGAAAGTGGACTGTGGAAAGTGGATTGGTAACAAAAAGTGGACTGTGGAATGTGGATGGGTAACGAAAGTGAACTGTGGAATGTGGATGGGTAACAAAAAGTGGACTATGGAAAGTGGATGGGTAATGGAAAGTGGACTGTGGAAAGTGGATGGGTATCGGAAAGTGGACTGTGGAAAGTGGATGAGTCACGGAAAGTGGACTGTGGAAAGTGGATGGGTATCAGAAAGTGGATGGGTAACAGAAAGTGGACTGTGGAAAGTGGATGGGTAACGGAAAGTGGACTGTGGAAAGTGGATGGGTAACGGAAAGTGGAATGTGTAAAGTTGATGGGTAATGGAAAGTGGACTGTGGAAAGTGGATGGGTAACGGAAAGTGTGAAAACCACAGATACACCTTAGCTGCAGCCAAACTTCAGTGTGAAACCGGCTTTAAAGCGCAGTTCACACCCAAAAGGGGAAGTTCCACTTTAAAGATTGGTCCCCCACTTCCCCTTAAGGATTGGCACCTTAAGGGGAAGTGGGGGACCACTTCCGCTACAATCGCCTAGGAAGTTGTCCTCCTACCCTCCCTCCCATTAGTCTTCTGGGACACGTGACAGGTCCCAGAAGACTACGGGACCATTCAGAAAGTGCAACATTACTCGAGCATGTGCAGTGGGCACCCGGCTGTGAAGCCACAAGCTGTCACAGCTGGGTGCCCACACTGAAGATGCTGGCGCCTAGAACACAGGACGGCCAGTGAAACGGGCTGCGGGGAGGACACCACAAGATCGTGGGACAGGTGAGTGGCTGTTTTTTAAAACTCAGCAGCTACAGTTTGTGTAGCTACTGACTTTTATTTTTTGACAGTGCATTTACTGCGGGTGGGTGGCACAGCCCGGCTAGGCGATGTGCCTGTACATTGCCACCTGCCTTCCGGGTTTGTCTGAAACCTGCTGATCGGCTGTGTCCAATCATAGTACAGAGTTTTGTGTTTACAGAAGCAGGGATCAAAATCAACCACATCTGTGAGTAAAAGCAACACACATTATACAGTACACTTGTTAGACGCACTGTTAACCCCTTGATTGCCCCTAGATGTGAACCCCTTTCCAGTCAGTGTTATTAATGCAATGTGCAGTGTTACTGTGTATCTTGTCACTGTATTAGTGTCACTAGGGACATCAGTATCAGAGTCAGTTAGTGTCCCTCCCACCATTACCAGTATAGAGTCTATAGCTTCATAAATTCCAGTATATATACACCATAGTTTGTGTCACAAACCAATTATTACACACTTATTGGGTATTTTTTTTTTAACAAAACATAGCAGAATACATTTTGGCCTAAATTTATGAAGAAATTTGGTATTATTGGATATGTTTTATAACAGAAAATGAAAAATAACAGTTTTTTTTCAAAATGATCATTTTTTACAGTGCCTTGAAAAAGTATTCATACCCCTTGAAATGTTCTACATTTTGTCATGTTACAACCAAAAAATGCAAAAAAATATGTGTGCAAAAAAATTAACAACAAAAAATTAGCAGCATCATGTTGTGGGGATGCTTTTCTTCAGCAGGGACAGGGAAGCTGGTCAGATTTGATGGGAAGATGGATGGAGCCAAATACAGGGCAAACTTAGAAGAAAACCTGTTAGAGTCTGCAAAAGACTTCAGACTGGGGCAGAGGTTCACCTTCCAGCAGGACAAGACCCTAAACATACAGCCAGAGCTAGAATGGAAAAGTTTAGATCAAAGCATATTCATGTGTTAGAATGGACCAGTCAAAGTCCAGTTGGTAATTGGAAACTGGTTCCACTGGATTTTAGTTAGGGGTATCGGAGAAAAGGGGGGCTGAATACAAATGCATGCTACACTTTCAGATATTTATTTGTAAAAAATGTTGAAAACCATTTATCATTTTCCTTCCAATTCACAATTGTGTGCCACTTTGTGTTGGTTTATCACATAAAATCCCAAAAAAATACGTTTACATTTTTGGTTGTAACATGCCAAAATATGGAAAATTTCAATGGGTATGAATACTTTTTCAAGGCACTGTATATCATAAAAAATAAAAAAACCCAGTGGTGGTCAAATACCACCAAAAAAAAGCTCTGTTTGTTTCATTTGGGTGCAGTGTCGCATGACTGAGCAAATGCCAGTTTAAGTAGTACAGTGCTGAATAGCAAAAACAAATGCCCTGGTCATGAAGGAGGAAAAACCTTCCGAAGGGCAAGTGGTTAAATATAGATTTTATTTCACACTTTAAATGGATACCAGTGAGAAAAGAATGAATTAAAGAAGACGGCATACCTAAGATACTTGACACTTAAAGCTGATTTTGTTTATAATATGACAATGTTATATTTAGTGACATTAATTTTGAAAGGAAATATGTTAAAAGAAAAACATGCAGTGAATACTGAAGTTTTCTTTAATTTGGTGGTAGGTGGCGAATGCCCCCTTACAATGGTAGGTGGTAAGTGAAAAAATTGAATTTACATTATTGGAAAGTGGGGTATACCAATGGGTCAATGGGAGAGGTGCCCCTTACACTGGTTGGCAGTGAGAGAAAGGCCACTTTACAAGGGTAGTCAGGGTTTACCGCCGCACGGTGCATATATTATATGTAAGTCATGTTATTGTATGACCCCCCCTTTTTGTAATTACATGATGTAATTTGGTATATTCAACAGATGTATATCTTTTCTAGATTTTACTACTAAGTCCCTGAAGAAGCGATTGTTGTTGCGAAACATGTTGGGCCATTCTTCCAGCGTCTTAATGTCTCTCACCCCCCCATAGGACCTTCCTGGTGGATATTGTATGCTCTATCACTAGTTTTGTTCCATGTTAATATGGTGAGCTGTGGGACATTGTCTGTGGGGACATTGTACAATGATTTCTTTTAATTTTAAGATGTGTTTTCATGACTTATTGTCATAATAAAGAACAAATGATTTTACTAATATGTACTTTCTGTGCCTTTAAAGTCCATTTGCAATGTTTCCTCTCCCTTTCTTTCCCCCTTAGTTTGATTGATGAAACTAGGACCTGGCACCAGCATGTTACCTTTTTGGGAGTGTTCTGACACCCGGATACACTCCATTCTTCCCTTCTTTCTGCCTTTACAAGGGTAGTCAGTAGAAACAAATGACTTGCTGTAATAGTGGTAAATTTAAAAAATGCCCTGTAACACTGGTGGTCAGTGGGGAAAATGCCCCATAGCACTGGGAGATCAATGGAAAGATTTTGTAGCCAAAGAAAAGAAAGTCTACCATAGAGACAACAATAATGATCATTGGTGTCAGTGAGGCTCCACTGGTCGCACACACCAGGCTCTGCCAAGTGACATTGGTATCAAAACTACGTAGTCATTTCAGGATGGAGTTCAGTCTGTCTGTTCTCTGATCAAAGAACCACTAGCAACCTCGGAGGTAACCATATGATCCAACAGAGCCATATTTGAGAAAGGCTGCTTTTGGTAGTAATTTTTGTTAATATAAATTTCACACATTTTATGTTGGCTTTTTCCACCTAAAGCCAACAGAAATTGTGGTCTGCTCCGTTATATATCTCATCAATTTTTATTGGGTTTCTAGCACTAGAGTAACATAAGCTACTTTAAGCCTTATTGAGGCTGATTCATTCACACTGGAAGAAAGGAGCACAAAACTGGAGTTGTCAATAGGAACAGGTCAGCTCCACGTTTTATTTAATGGAAAAATTAAGAAGAATTCTGATGAAAATGGAAGATAAATCGTTTTGT